>NW_018165146.1:0-18055 GCF_001263595.1 Phalaenopsis equestris | reverse complement strand
TAAGCACGCCACATCTCGCGCTTAAGCACGCGCAAACCCGAGAGGCAGGCACCTAAGTGCCACTTACCCGCGCTTAAGTGTCAGTTCATGAAAAACTGGTTCGTGAGCGGTTAAAAGTGAAAAATTGAGCAAAAAATTGACATTTTTATCCTCTTGTCACCTTCAACCTCTCAAAAATACAATTTTGGAATGCTAGGGCACACCATTAAGTGGAGATTTCTTTGTGGAATCAAGAAAAATTTGCTAGATTCGTGGAATCAAGAAAAATTCTTTGTGGAATCAAGAAAAATTTGCTAGATTCGAATTTCTTAAGGTAAGAGCTTTACTTCTATATAACAATTTTGGATTTACACCATGTATTTTGAGCACATTTGGAGAAATTCAAAAATTCACTATTCATGGTGAAGAATGAGGAAAAACCTATAGAAATTGCATAGTAAGTGTAGTTTAAGCTTTTGGAAGTATAGTTTAGTGGTTAAGACTTGAGTTTTGAAGTTATTGTTGAAATTTATCAAATTTGTAGAATGACACCAAAATCGAAGAGGAGCTAAGGCAAAACCCATTTTGATTCGAGTAAATTTGTTAGTTCAAAAGCTCAAGATTGGTATAGTGATGCTCAAGAAGCTCAAGATTGGTATAGTGATGCATTGCAATCACGCAAACTGATTCAAGAGCGATGTTTTAGAAACCTGGATGGAGACGTGGAAGATTTAATTGTTCACCGATAGATTGTTCGCCAATAGATTTAATTGTTCGCCAATAGTGGGAACAATTCTGTTGTTTTTCTACTGTGGCAGTTATATCTATTGTGTGGGAGTCTACGCAAATCTCCCTAAAGCTAAAGACAATTGAGTTATGGTTCGAGGAAAGTTGGTACCTTTTTTTCCAGAGGTAATCTACTTGTTTTACAATTTACCACCAAATACGTTATGTTTTAATGTAATTTATAGCCCTACTAAAGCAGAGTTAGATGAGATCGTCTCTTACTTGACCATTGGGAGAGGACTTTGGAAGATTACTAAGGAGAGGAGAGTAAATTTGCCAACTTCAAAGTTATGTGCACCTTCAAAGGCCTGGCACTACTTCATTTTTGTTTTTATGTTTCCAACCAGTCATCTCAGTGAAGTGATTAGAGAAAGAGTGACGTTGAACTATTGTATTAAAGAGGGAAAGCTCATCAACATTGGAGCTTTGATCTGTAAAACTATCATCAGTTCTGCTACAGCTATTACAATTGTAGGTCTGGGATTTGCTTCCTTGATCTTTTTTTTGTGTGAGCAAGCTAAAGTTAAATATGATAGCTGGGAAGAAGTGTTATTACCTCTAAATCCCATCACTAAGGTGAATGTGGTGACTTATTTTGAGAATTCAATTTTTTGTTGGAGAAGAGGATTTTCTCGAAGATATAGAATGGAGAAGACTGCTACTTCTAGCTCTGGACCATCTACCTCATGTGCTTCTACATCTCGAGTTGAGTTTACTGAGACCCGAGATCAATTATTGCAACAAAATGTGCAAAGGATGATGGATAATATTAATTTTACCGCTCATAGGGTACAAAACTTAGAGCATTTTGTAGAGCATACTTATAGGTATAATAAGAGAAAATGTGATTATGAAAATAAATTTCACTCATCTATGGAGAGCCTCTTTATGAGTCTGCAAAAGCTTGGGATAGCGGTGACTCAGAGGATGAAGAGTAGAGCTGAGAGATTTATTTTAAGATTGAAAAATGATATGAACTATGTGGCCTGGGCTTGCTACATTTGCGTCTGTGTGTTGGTTTGAGCTATGTGATGGGCTTTGTACTTTTATGTATAAGTAAGAATTGTGATGTGATGTGTTTTCATGTTTTGGACTTGAGGCATGTATGTATGTTTACTTGTTTAGATATTGTGATGAGTGAAACTTTTATTTTTAATTGTATTGTAATGTTTGTGTTAGTTAGTAGTTTATTTTATAATTCTAGGGTAGTAACTATTGTGTGTTTTGCGATTTAGTTAGTTTAGAACTTAACTTTAATTCAGAACTTAACTTAATTCTATATTTGTTGTAAAGTTGAAAATCTTGCTAACTTAGGTCTTAAATTTGAAACTTGGGAAACTACTACTCTGTATTTTCTTTTATCATGTTAGTGTGTTTGTTTTTATGCTGAGAACATGAAATTAAGTTAGTGTGTTAGTTTACTTTTATATTTATACCCACTGCCTAGAAGTCTACTGAATCTCTACATATTAAATTGAAATGAAAATATAGAAAATTGATCAAAAATTAATTTTACTCATTAAGGTTAGACTTTCCTGTTAGAATTTAATTATAAATTTTCATGCCTGCTTACATATATCTGATGCTAATCTGTTTAATATTTTAAAAATTTAAGTTTGGGGGGAATGAAAATATTTTCAAAACTAGAATTTTGTTTGTTCTCAAATGTGCTACAAGTGAATTTGATTTGAAAAGAAAAAAATTATTATGTATATGAAGTTATATTAGGGAAGTAAAATTTGATTTTAGAAATAAGTAAGAAAATTTAGTTAAAATTTTTAGTAATGAAGAAAAACATTTAGTTAAAAAAGTTTTTAGAAGAGAAAATGATAAATATAAGTAACTATCTTTAGTAAGAAAAATTGTATTTTTGAAAAATTTAGATAATTTAGACTTTTATTTTTCGTACTTAAATTTCTTTTATTAAAATAATTTCCAAAATTATTATTATATTTATAAGTAAAAGACTTTTATCAAGACTTTGCTTTAGGAAAGAAGAAGTGGAATTCAAAATCATTAAAGGCCTATCCAGATATAGTAATCCTTGCCTGTAAGAGAAAAAGAAAAAGAGGTGGTTATACATTTGATCTTTTTAAAGTATAAGACTTGTGAATCTCTTAAGCTTATAGATATAATATAGTAAGTAAAATTATTTTCAATGAAAATTTTTAAGTAGATATAATAAAAGAACTAAATTCTAAATTTGGACAATCTACAATACATGTCTGAATTAGATAGAAACTCATATTTTCATCTTTCTTAACTTTAAGAATTTCTAAACTAAGAATTTCTAAACTTTAAGTTTGTCTCATTTACTTAATATTTTTTCTAAATTAGACAGCTAAATTTATAAATCAAAACTATAGTAACTCATAAAGAAACTCATATACATATCATACATATTTAGTTTTTAAAGATTGAAGTGTCACTTGAGGACAAGTAACATTTTAAGTTTGGGGGATTTTGATACACCTAAAATATAGAGTGTTTTTAGACACATTTTTATACTTATTTTTAAGATATTGCACTTGAATGGAAGGTATTTTTGAGTTTTTCTTGTAGATACTGGTAAAAAGGGTGAAAAAAGCTTAAAGGAGTGAAAAAGGATCAAATATGGAGCGAAAGGGTGAAAAATATGCAGAAGAGTTTTGGTACCTAAGCGTCAGATCCAACACTTAAGCACTAGTTAAACAGAGAAGGTCGCGCTTAAGCGCCAAGGTCCCCATCCTTAAACACCAGTGGCATTTATTGGACGAGTAAAGTTGGTTTGTACGAATTTTGAAGAGGTTTTTGAGGCACCCATTGGCTTAATAGGTGGTTATAACCACCATGGACAAAATATAAGTTATAACCACCATGGACAAAAAATATCACGAAAGGATGCATCTCTTGGGGAAATACATCAAATCTAGACATATTTTGAAAAGAAACCAAGGCACCTTTTGGAAAATTATAAAAGAAAGAAGATTGGCACTATCAAAGAGGTCCTAAAAATGTCTGAAAAAGTGTGAGGTCGTGAAGGTATTGGAAAGTTCTAAAAGTTCTCATTTGGGGAGTTAGTTCAAAGAGATTCTCAAGCACCACTTTTAATTTTATTTTCTTCTTTTTTTATTTTATTTTTGATAATTGTAAGGAGAGGAGAATCAAAGGAACTTCAAGAGTTTGGTGGAGGACTTGAGATATGTTTTTATCTTTTATAATTGTGAGACTACTTTTGGTTTTAATTGAGACTTGTTGTTGGTTTGACAAATATTTTTTTTTTTAAATTAAAGTGTGGTTTTGTTTTCTCCATGGATTCTGAGTAGTTTTCTTTATCTTTCTTCTTAAAATGATAAGTAATTAAGTTTTGGATAGAAGTTGTGGAAATTATTGATCTTCAATGATGGAAGGAGTTGTGATGATTTAAATCCATGCACTTCATTCACTTCTTGATTTGGCCAATCTAGATGTTAAAATTTCTTGTGAGAACATGTAAGAACTGGGCTGGTATTGTTTGAGTCAACAATTGGAAAGAATGACACGAGGTTGTATGAATGAGAATGTAGTTCCTATGATAGAGTGCAAATAAAATAGGGAAATATTCATTGAAGGGTGTAAAGTTAGAGGCCTTTAAAGTGACAGGTTAATGCCCCCAACTTGTTTTATTATCTTAGGTTCGGATACGAGATGTTAGCCTCTAGATGGAGGGAATCGAGGGAACTCTATAGAGCTAGTATCTTCCCTGACTAGCCGGTCTTCATAACTATTCAAACTTTAAATTAGCCAATGTTTTTTATAGCATCTCTAGTAAGGGTAAAGAATATCTCTGCTCCTACTTTACATAACAAAATTTGCATACTTCTACAACAAAATTCCTATACTTATTAGTGATTCATAACAAGAAGAAAGATATTTTCATATTTAGTGCTTTTCTACTACAAAAACTCTAGTTATCTTTTTAAAATGCTGTTGTTCTATAAAAATATTGAGAATACCAAAAATATTTAAATTTTCATTAATGCAAAAATCATTCTTAGTTTAAATATATATCTTTTTATTAAAAATAGAAAGTTAGTTGTTCAACAGTGCATACTGCATATTCTCCCTGTGGGTTCGATATTCAGGTTTTAATCAAAAAGTCCTATATTACTTGACAACGATGCGTTTACTTACGTAGTATCCCAATATTTATTTGTTAAATGTTAAATTCTTATTTTTCTTCAGGATCAAGTTTTTTGTTTTGTTGCAAAGTAAGGAAGTATAAGTGAAGTATAATCAAATTATTGTTGTACTGTGCATATTAACAGTATTCACGGATCAACACCCACTTCCAACTGGGTCCCCCCTTAATGATGAACTACTAGATGAGCAAGTATTGCAGATGGATTTTTCCAATGCGTAATGATGGGAGATGTACTTTGACGCAGCTTCGTCAGCAAGAAAGAATAAAGCAACAAACACAGTTATACCAGGTAAAGCAAGGATTAGTTTGATCTTTATCATGCCAGATATGGGTATGTTGAGGTTCTCATACCATCCGGTAGAGCCATGTACCAAAAATGACACAGAGTATGTAGTGCTAGTTTCTGGGTTGGATTTGGCAATCCCAATGGATATAACAGATATTGCCATCTATGGCAGCTCTTAGCTCGTCATCCAACAAGTCACCAGATAATACAAGATTTTAAAGCCAAGACTAAGCCAAGACTAGCAGAATACCCCAAGACTAGCAGAATACCACCAGTACACCATGAAGCTACTAGAACAGATCCCCAACATGACTTTCTACCAGATTATTTTGGGAGATAATGCCCATGCTTACACTTTGGCAAACCTTGCAAAATAATTGGTATGTCCCTTGGAATATTCCAATGATATCACAATTCAAGGAAGATATGCTTTGTCTCAAGTTGACCTCGAAAATCTACACAAGATTGGAAAAGAAAAAGAAATGATGGTTGTGGTTGCTCATAATAATAAAGATTGGCGCAAGCCATTAATAGAATGTTTGCATACAGGTAAGCTGCTAGAGGACAAGTCTCAGGCACATCACAATACAAAAAGGGCTATGTCATACGCTTTGATAGGAGATGTTCTCTATTGAAGATCATTTGACCAGATGTGGCTACGATGTTTGAGAAGAGCCAAAGACCAAAATATATTTAAAGAAGTGCATGTCGGATATGTAGCGCTCACCAGCCAAGGCCGAAGATGAAAACAAAGATCAAAAGAGTCAAATATTTTTGACCGGCAATGATGTCTGATTGCATGGATACAGACAAAAGATGTCACCAGTGATAAGTACATGGGGTGGTCTTACACCAACCAATGAATGGGCTACACCTAACCGTTGCCTAGTGGCCATTCAAGTGTTGGGGAATGAATTTAATAGGTCCGATAGACCCTCAGTCTTCCAAAGGACACAGATTTGAACTTGCTGCTACAGATTACTTTTTCAAAAGGGCAGAGGCGGTGCCGTTATAAGAGGTTACAACACAGCATGTCCTTATATTCTTCAAAAGCCAAGTCTTCTACCGTTTCGGAGTACCGCAAAGAATAATTCTTGATAATGGGACAATCTTCAAAAACACCAAAATCAACAATTTTGTTAAATGACACGGGATAGATATTTTATAATTTATTACCCCAGAGTAAATGGATTGGCTGAAGCCTTCAAGAAGATGTTCATATTGATTTTAAATAAAACACTGGATGAAAATGAAAAGATTGGCACAACAAATTATTAGAAGCCTTGTGGGCCTAGTGGACGACGTTCAGGTCTCCCACTCAGTGCACACCCTACTTGCTCGTGTACGGGTCTAAGGTTGTACTACCGTTAAAAGTTCAAAGACCGTCTTTAAGAGTCCTTGTTGCTAACCAGCTTACATTAGAAGAAAGTGCAAAACTCGGACTTGAAGAACTAGAGAGTCTTGAGGGAAAACGATTATAAACACAACAACATTTGGAACTTTATCAGGCAAAGATGGTACAAGCTCATGACATATTGGTCCACCTAAGGACATTCAAAGTTGGTGACCTCATCCTTGTGCTCAAAAGTCACATTCTTGTACTCCTCAAGATAGGTGAAAATTTTGAGTCAACTTGTGAGGGACCCTTTGTCGTAGGCAAGGTCTACGCAGGAGGAGTCTACCAGCTTAGTTAATTTTTGGGGTGAGAGACCCATGTTGTCAATCAACGGATGATACCTGAAGACATACTATGCAACCTGACATTGCTTGATTTGAAATTTTGAAAATTTGATCGTTCTGGGTTATTTATTTGGCCAAATGTCTGTGACCGGGTCCAAAATGTCTGTGACCATGTCTGTGACCGGGTCCAAAAAATTTGTAATAAAATTAACCTCAATTTAATGAAAATTTTTGAAATTATATACTTCAATTTTCTATTTTATATCTTTAAATAGATATTTTACTAAATTAAACGAGATACATACATAAATAAATAATTTTATCACCAATATAACCTTAAATTTTCTTTAACAAATACGTTTTTTTGTTCTTGTTCACACTAAGTTTCAGCTCACTGATATTTTTCCTGTCGTATGCAGAGAAAAATGTTAGGTCAGAGCCTGATCTTTGCTCTGAAAGATGGCTAGAACCTTGTACTCAATGAGGAAAGGGAGCCATAGGGCGGCACCATAGACTTTGACATGGACTTCAGTCAAGTCGACATAGACTATGAAAGTCCTCTGATGGATGTGGTTAGCCATTAGGGAAAATAAGGATTACGATCTCTGCTAAGGTTAAGCACCAGAGACAGTTCCTCACTGAATCCTCACTGAAGATGTGATAGTACAACAAGACCCGATAGAGGGAACTAGCCGCCTACCTTCTATGATAGCTACGCCGACCGGAGGCCTAGTTACTGCCAAAGATGAAAGAGTGTCAGATGCACCGCTACGGAGAACTCAGCATGGGAATGCTAACCATAAAAAAATATAGGGCTTTCTTACACGAATTGAGAAGACCCCTAAAGAAAGCAAAAAACTTGCTCACCACTATTCTTGAGGGGAATATATACAATCCAGGAATGAGAGAGACCTCTTCCAGTTTGCCTACTACAGACAATGAGTCAAGATTTGTTATAGAGCCAGAGATACCAGAAACTTCAGATGTTCTTTATACGGGTTTCCAGACATGCAATGTTGAGATACCTGCACGTACATCAGCTACAGAAGCATTTTTGGAGTGTCCGGACTGCAGTGTCTCCACCTACAGTGTTATAGTACTTTAGAGGAATACGTGTCATCTGACGATGGCTTTCAGATCGCTGATTTCCCAATGGGGGAACCATATGTCCCATTGGGTGCAGAACTATATATCACATTGGGTACAGAGCCATATATCCAGTTGGATGCAGAGTCAAACATTCTACTGCAGACAGAAATAGCACCAGCTTGGATTCCCTCCTACATTAAAATTAGGGAACATCCTTGAAAGCTGCCGATCATTTGTATGATAGAATACTATAAAATGAGTAAAGTAAACAAAAGGGATTTTGAATTCAAAGAAGAAGTTCAAGGAAGGTTCATTAATATACTAGAAGGCTTGGAGCTATATACCAGGGTCTTCTCTGAAATAGATGAAAGAAGTATTCTTGATCGCGTCTTTAATTTAAGAGATAGGGGTCGAGCTGGCCTGCTGATTGAAAGAACCTATTCTGAGCCACGAATGTGGATGCGTGGAAAGGGCAGGATCACCATACAATGTGGCTGTTGTTACAACTTCAGTAAAGGCAGACAAGGAAATCCTTCTAGGATTCTGTGACATGATCAGGTGGATCCGCTACCCTACCATGAGAAAGTGGATGATTAAGAAAATGGTCTGATGGAGCATATTGCCAGCTGCCTGTATTCTTAATAGATGTATTATCAACATATATGATGAAGGTGACTGTATACCCCCACACATTGATCATCATGACTTTGTGAGACCTTTCTACACGACCTCTTTCTTGAGCAAGAGCAACATTCTATTTGGAAAAGAGATAGATATAATTGGCCCCAGTGAATTCAAAGGATCCGTGAAGATTCCACTACTAGTGGGTTCAGTGCTAGTTCTTCAAGGAAACAGAGCAGACGTCACCAAACTTTGCATTCTAGGGGTGCGACATTGTATGGTGACAGTGACTTTTCAGAGGATTGATAACAACAAAATGCCATATGGGTTCCGGCCAAACCTGGAGTTAGAAGAGTTACTGCCTTATGAGCTATGGGAGGGTTGCTCCTCTAAGTACATACAATGGTAACTCTTGTCTTAGAGCGTAGTTCAGTAGGTCTACTCGATGAGGAGCTTGCCCCCTAGAGACAAACACTCAGAGGATTCCTTTTTGCAGCATCTCATCATAGTAGATAAGATATATACATTAGACATGCTCAGCCTATGATATGTACTCAACATGGGATATTTTTGGATGTAATTTGATGTAGTCAGCATAATTGCACTTTCTTTTTGGCTTTGGCCTGCACTCCATCGGTAACACTTATTAGAGCATATTAATGAAATCTCTTTCAGGATTGTCTGTTTGTTCAATTGCCCTTTTTGTGCGATGAATAAAAGCCACATAGCCATACATTGGTTCGGACTACAATGAACAAAGAGCTAAAATTAAATTTTGAAAACATATTTGGACAATTAATTGTGATAAAAATAACAAGAAAAGAAAAAAAATGTTGAGTTGATTCTCTTGATTTTGAGGTCTCTTGATATTTGCTTGCACAGCACGACTATCCTTGTCTGCACTAATTCTCTTCATATCCTTTCAAAATTTCACATTCTGCATAAAATCCCACAAATTTTTACACATCTTCCACAACAATGTCAATCTTTTCACATGACACACATTTATGAGTTCGACACCACAAACTTTCTGCACTACATTTCTACTTTCAAGGCCAATACCGAAACACTATTTTCCTTTTCACAACCTTTTGAGATTGATGTAAATCCCCCTCCATGGCTTCCAACTCTCTACCTACATCTTCGAGATAAGATTAAGACTACCATTTATGGAACATCACATCCTATTCTCAACCTTTTGAGATTTGTGTAAGGCCCCCTCCATGGCATCCAATTCTCTACATATATCTTTGAGATAGGAGTAAGACTCCCTTTTATGGAATATCGCATCCTACTCTCAACCTTTTGAGATTGGTGTAAGACCCTCTCCATGGCTTCCAATTCTCTACCGACATCTTTGAGGTTGGTGTAAGGCCCCCTCCATGGCATCCACTTCTCAACCTATATCTTTGAGATAAGAGTAAGACTCACCTTTATGGAACATCGCATCCTATTCTCAACCTTTTGAGATTGGTGTGAGGCACCATCCATGAAATCCACCTCTCTACCTATATCTTTAAGATTGGGGTAAGACTCCCCTTTATAGAACATCACATCCTATTCTCAACCTTTTGAGATTGTTACAAGGCCCTCTCCAAGGCATCCAATTCTCTGCCTATATATTTGAGATTGGAGTAAGAATCCCCTTTAAGTAACATCACATCATATTCTTAACCTTTTGAGATAGGTGTAAGACCCCCTCCATGGCTTCCAATTCTCTACCCACATTTTTGAGGTTGGTGTAAGGCCCCCTCCATGGCCTCCAATTCTTTACCAAAATCTTCGAGGTTGGTGTAAGGCCCCGTCCATGGCTTCTAATTCTCTACCCACATATTTGAGATTGGTGTAAGGCCCCCACCATGCCATCTAATTCTCTACCCACATCTTCGAGGTTGTTCTAAGGCCCCCTCCATGGCTTCCAATTCTTTACTGACATCTTCGAGGTTGGTGTCTCCATCACATCTAATTCTCTAACTACATCTTCGAGGTTGGTGTAAGGCCCCCTCCACGGCTTCCAATTCTCTACCTACATCTTTGACGTTGATCTAAGGCCCCCTCCACGGCTTCCAACTCTCTACCTACATCTTCGAGATTGGTGTAAGGCTCCCTCCACGGCATCCAATTTCTTACATACATCTATTAGATTGGTGTAAGACTCTCTCCATAGGCTCCAATTCTGTACTCACACCTTTTGAGATAGGACTAAGACCCCCACCATGGCATCATACTCTCAATCTTCAAAGTCATTACTTAAATACCGATTCCCATCCTCTATAAACACATAAATTTTGATAACTCGACCCCTACTTTCCAATCCTCAGTGAGAGTTCCTAATTCTCAATTTTGATCAGATATTCACTTGCTCATTCCCTAGCAGAAGTAAATAGCACACGTAATTCTATACCCCCTTCTAGGTTTCTTGACCTAGGAGTTTGTATTGGTTTTGTTGATCTCATCGGTCAACTCCAATACGTGCGTTGTGCTCGCTCAACAAAGCACTCGTACTAGGGGTCTGTTTGTTGACCTCACTTTTGGTTGAGGCTTAGTTTTCCCTCTTAGTGGCCTAGATTCTAGCCATAGAACTTTTTTGTTGACTATTTCTAGAAAACTAGAAAAAGAACCCTCACCATTAGAAATTCTACCCACTTCTTTGCTCAACTTAAAGCTCTACATATTGGTACTAACCTCTAGCACTTAGTAAGTGAGGTCATTATGGGGGAGCTTGAGCAGAGTTCCAATAGAACTATTTAACCTTAGGGTTGACCCTAGAGCTAAGGCACTCACTTTGACTCACTTTCACTCACGCTCACTCACAATAACTCACAATCATAAACCAAAAATTTGTTGATTTTGATCCCTTTATCTTTTGGAAGACTCATGTAGATAGTCTCCTAATCCCACTAGCCTTAGGCTAGGGTTTAGCTAAGACAAGTACATGGAGGAACTAAATAAAGATTCCATTGGTCTATGGCTCATATACGGTGGTTGGTACCCCAATTCTACCAAATTATCCAACTTGGCCTTTTGACCCCCATAATCCACCCAAATTACCTAAATGCCCTTGAAACCCTAAATTTGGTCAAAATCCTCAAATTCATTCCAATATACCCAAATTTATTCAAAAATCACTTCAAACCCTTTAAAGATACCCAAATAACCCAAAAACACCCAAAAATTCCAAATTTACTAAAATATCCCAAAAATGGCTAAAATTACATAATTACCTTTAGCTCCCCAAACTTTCCCAAAACCTCCAAAATTTCTTTAAATATTTCCAAAACCAATTTGGACCATCCAATTAAACCTAATTTGGCCAACTTTACCATTTTCACCAAAATCCCAAATTTCCTTTAAAGGATCAATTTCCCCAAATTTACCTCAAATGTCCATCAATTTGAGCACAATTTTCTTCAATCTCAATTATAAACTCAAATTCACCTTTCAAATGACTAATCTAAACCAAATCTAAGCTTAATTTGTCCATTATTTGAGCCCAATTTTGATTTAAGCCAAACCCCCAATTTTGGTCCTATGACTTAATCCCACCAAATTGAACCACATAGCCTACTCAATTTGCCTCAATTTGAATCCTAAACTCCTCATAACAATCCTACACATCAAATTGACCTTCAATTAGGTTTGGTGAAGCCTCAATTGCTTTCAATTTTAACCCAAGTCCAAAATTTCCCAAATTTCCTCCAAAATTTCTGTCCCCAAATTCCACCAAATTGATTGCCCTAACCCCAAAACTGACACCCAATTTATGTTGAAACTCTTCATGAAGTTTCTGTAGACCATTTTCAATATTCAATTAATACTTAGCCAAAGATTAGCCCGATATAGAAACAAATCTAGCCCAACATACCCAAATTGACCAAAATTCAAAAATCCTTCAAGTTGAACCCCCAATTGAACTCAAAATCAAATCAATCCTTCACCAAAAATTATCATAGTAATCATATACACAATGTTGATCAATTAATTGAGCTCAATGTCATGGCTAACATAACCCAAACCCAACTTCTAGCCATTTTGGCCCAAATTGAACCCATACACCAAAATTGACTTTGTCAACCCTAAGCCACTGTTCACCTCATTTTGAGGTCATCCATTCTCTAGATACCCTAGTATCTAGCCTTAAGATTTCCCTATTTTAACTCTCTTAGAGGACTAGACTGCGACTCACACCCATAAGAAATTCAAGCCATTTCTTCTCTCTTTGCAGTTTCATATGGATGATTTCAGATCCTCAACATTCAATTGAGTCGATCGAAAGGCCGACATATTGAAACTCAAATTGAGCTTCTATAGAAATTTAAAAGACATAGGTCAAAACCGTGGTGCGTGTAATGTTTGACTTGCCACTACAAGCATCATATTTGACTTTGGTTGTTGCATATGCAAGGACCAATCAATATGTTCATCTTACTTGTTAAACAACTCCGATCAGGTCAAAATAATTTCATTTGGCACGCCAAGCGCGAATCAAACTTAATTTGGCACGATTGTCAATGAATTTGTTCAGATCACTTTGGATGACGAAATGGATCACGTCGTTGCGTCCGAAACATTAATTTTAGCTAGGGAGGACACCCACTTTGTTAGGGTGCTGTGCACAAGTAAACCATGTAAAATTTAATATTACTTTAATATTTTTCTTTAATAAATTATTTTTTGATAAAATTTTCATATAAAAAAAGAATAAAATATCTTATAAAGCATAAATTCTAATCCTCCTCACACGCCTCCTCTTCCCCTCATGGGACTGAAACTTGCCCTAGATCTCTCTTCGCTCCTTTCAGCCGACTAAGGAGGCAACATTGCCGGTTTCTCCGGTCATCTCATTCCTCTCCGGTGGCAGCTTACCTTCTTCTCTGGTCATAACTACCGGTCACTCTTTGTAACGACTTTTGCCGCGCAATAGATTTGGTACACATTTCATTCTTGGGTTTGTGTGGGCCCTTGTCGTGATTTCCCCTTCCCTTTGCTCGGCTATAAATACCCCTTCAGAGGGGAAGATTAGAGGTGCAATTTTTCTTTAGAGATTTTGGAGAAACACAGTGTTGAGGTTCTTTTTCCGTTGGAAGCTTTTTTTTATCTCGTGGTCTTTCTTCAATCTTTCATTTTCTTGAGCTAAGAAAACATCGAGGGTTTTCTTACTCTTCTCGTTACTGCGTTAACAAGCAATTGAGGTCAGATTCTGTTAATTTCGTTTACTTCTTGGGTTTGATTATGCAGAATTCACGAAGTTAGAAATATATTCCTGGTTCTTGAAGAATTACTTTCTCTTAAACTGTGGGATTCAATTTGACAAGAATCAGAATTATGAATCTATTCTTGGATTGGTTATAAGATCAGATATATATATATATATAAAGGTTCTTAAAGCATGATTGCTTGAATTTTTATTCTCATCCCTTTAAACTTTTGGCTCGTATTGAATTGAAGGATTTTTCGTGTACTCTTATGAATTCGAAAATCTCTTTCTCTCCCAAATTTCTTTCAACCGGTCTTCCTCACCTAGCCGAATTTCTTTCACTGGGTCTTCCTCACCTAGCCAAATTTCTTTCACTGGGTCTTCCTCACCTAGACAAATTTCTTTTACTCGTTCTTCCTCACCTAGCCAAAACTTTTAGTTCGTTTCCTCTTATGCAACAATGTTATCCTTCTATTTTCAATCATCTAATTTGAAGAGTAAGTCTCTTCACCCTTCTTCTCTTCTGTGAAGCACATTTATCTTAGCCAAACTTTATTTCTCATTTTGATTTAATGATAAGAAATTTCTTTACTATGATGCTCGCTTTAACTTTCAAATGTCATAATTACATTTCTTTGGTTGTTAGCTGGCGAACTTATGGCTTTTCTTTCATACTTTTAGATAACAGACTTCCTCACAGCACACCCATCACCGACTAGTTCCCCTCTCAATGATGATTTGTCAGATGAACAGATAATGGATGTGGAAAATTCAAAGACTTGATGTTGGGAACTATATTTTGATGGGTCTTCTTCAGCATAAAGAGATAAAGAATTGCAAACAATAGTACCTGGTAGAGCAGGGATCAGATTGATCTTCATTACACCAGAAAAAGGGATGTTAAGGTATTCTTATCATTTGACAGAACCGATCATTTGACAGAACCATTTGACAGAACCGTGTATGAATAATGAGGCAATGTACAAAGCGTTGATAACAGGGTTACAATTAGCAATATCAATGGTATAACTGACATTAATATTTACGAAGATTGACAGTTGATCATTCAACAGGTTGTTGGGCAATACAGAATTTTGAAGCCTAAATTGGAATAATATCATCGTTATACACTGAAGTTATTAGAATAGATTCCAGACCTAACAATATGCAGGATCCGAAGGGGAGAAAATACTCTCGTCGATGCCTTGGATAAACTTGACAAGAAATTTGCATGTCCACAAGAAGATTCCATTAAGATCATTGTTCAAGGACTTCAGGTTTTGTCCCAGATCGATGTAGATACTTTGGATAAATTGGGTAAAGAGGAAAAAGTAATGACAACTATCGAAACTGCAGAAGACTGGCGTCAATCTTTCATAGAATATTTACAAACAGGAAAGCTGCCAGATGATAAGTCAGTAACATATCAAATAAAAAAGAGAGCCATATTATATGTTTTAATAGATAATGTTCTTTATAGAAGATCTTTTGACCAAATGTGGTTGAGGTGCTTGAATGCTACAGAAGCTCAACAAATTGTTAAAGAGGTACATTCAGGACTTTGTGGCGCTCATCAGTCAGGTCCAAAGATGAAAATCAATATTAAAAGGCTAGAATATTACTGGCCCGAGATGATGACCGACTGTATGAAAATTGACAAAAGTTGTCACCAATGCAAGTACATCTAGTGGTCTTACATAACCCCCAAATGTGTTACACCCAATAGTTGCGTCATGGCCATTTGAATATTGGGGTCCAGATGTGGGGGGTCCTATAGACCCTCCATCTTCAAAGCAACATCGGTTCATCCTAGCCGCTACCGATTAGTTCTCAAAGTTGACAGAAGCAATATCTTTGACAGAAGTAAAGGCACAACATGTCTTACAGTTCTTCAAAAACCAAAATGTATATCATTTCAGAATACCACGCATCAGAAGACATGGAATTGATTCACGTTATTCTATAATTTATTATCCGAGAGCTAATGGATTGGCCGAGGCTTTTAATAAGACTCTCGTACAAATTTTAAAAAAGACCTTGGATGAAAATAGAAGGAATTGGCACGAGCAGTTATTAGAAGCCTTATGGGCCTATAGAACTACGTTAAGAATTCTAACCCAGTCTACACGTTACGCTCTTGTGTATGGGTCTGAGGCTATGTTACCTTTAAAAGTTCAACTTCCTTCTCTTAGAGTTGTCGTTGCCAACAAAATCACTACTGAAAAAAATGTCAAATTATGACTGGAATAATTAGAAAGTTTGGAAGAAAAACAATTGGTAGCACAACAAAATTTGGAATTGTATCAAGCCAAGATGATTCAAGCACATGACAAATTGGTCCGCCCCATGACTTTTAAAGTTGGTAATTTGGTTCTTGTCCTTAGAAGACCTATTCTTCCACATCGCAAGATAGGAGGTAAATTTGAACCAACCTGGGAAGGACCGTTCGTGGTTGAAAGGGTTTACTCTGGAGGAGCCTATCAATTGATAAATTATCAAGGAGAATGACCTATGCTTGTTATTAATGGATGATATATGAAGAAATACTATGTGTCATGATGTTTCAAAAGAGAAAACTTTAGAAATAAAGTCTTGTTCTTAGATGCACCGATGTTCTAATTGCAACTGGGTCCGAACATAAATTTGTAATAAAAAATATTTGAATAAAAAAAATTTGCAATATATTATATATATATAACTTGATATATGACTTTTTTATTGTTTTGTTTCTTTCTCCTTTCTTCTTTCATGTTAGTTCGATCTTTGAAAGTATATATATATAAAGAAAGGAGTGACAGAGACTCCCTACATGGTAAACTGAAATAAAGGTTACAAAGCTATATGGGCTTGGTCCACAAACAAAAAAACCAAGGTTCACCCAAAAGGGGTCAAGGGCTCCCAAGAGAAAAATAAAAATCCAATGTAACCTGTCAAAAAACCTTTCATCATTCAATAGGGCTAAAAGGAGAAAAGGAAAAGAAACATTACAAAGAGTATGGACTCAAGGAAAAAAAAGCCCTCCCTAGACTGGATGGTTAGGATAAACATCAGTGGACATCCCCCATCTAATATAAGGCAGATTAGAGAGATATGCCTTAATCAACCAAGCCAGCTCCGCAAAAGGAGTAGTATTTACTTTAGGCAACATAGACAAAGCTCCTTGATGTGCAAGCCAATTAGCACATCTGTTGCCCTCCCTGAAAATATGCTTCCAGGTAATCTGAAGGTTGTGAGTCAACTTCATGTGATAAATTTGCTTAACAGCATGTAGAAGAAACCAAGGTGGGGGGATGTTATCTTTTAAGAGCTAGAATAGCCATAAGGAGTCCATTTCCATAATTAGTAGGTTCCATCCCATAACAACAGCTGTTTGAAGAGCCCATACCATAGCTAAGGCTTTAGCCTGCAAAGCATTGAGAGCATTAATGGGAGATTGGAAAATTGGAAAAATAGTAGGCAGGAAAAATAGTAGGCATTCCCTAGCATTATTTCTGAAAATCCCCCCAATACCAGCAGTGTGTCTTCTATAACTCCCATCAGTGTTGATTTTGATCCAAGGGTAAGAAGGTTTCCTCTAATGGAACAGCAGAAATTTTGATTTGGCAGAAAAAACTTGAGTATTAAGGATTTGGGAGCACCCATGAACTTTAATCTTATACCCCATGAGATTGATTATCTTAAGAGTATATGCCAAGTAGTTGGTAACGATTTGTGTGGCACTTTGGGTTTTCCCCTCATATTTACTGTTATTTCTTTTCATTCAAATGAATCATGTAGTAATAAATGGGATTATTTCAGCATGGTTCTCTTTCCAATCCTTCCAGCTATCAAGGAAGTTTCCAAAATTCAGTAAATGGGAAGGGAAACTAAGATTCGTAGCTACGTGTGTCCAAACCCCTTGAGCAACAGGATAAGAGAAAAACACATGATTTAAGGATTCCTCTTGTTGGCAACAGCAAGTACATCTTGAAGGTCCTTTTATACCCTTGAGTTTGAGTATATCATAAGTGGGAATAATATTATGAAAACATCTCCAGGTGAAGAAAAACATAGAGGGGATGAGGTATTTCACCCACATGGCTTTACCCCAATCCTTATGGTGCCAATTGTTTAATTGGGAATATGCAAATTTGGTAAAAGAGGTATGAGGAGGATTTTTAGTCACAATTATATCTGGTTTCTATGGAGTGACTGGGACCTTAAGAAGTTGATACACTTGTTTAGGATTGTCGGCACTATTTTTGGTGTGGGGTTT
>NW_018165145.1:121661-122079 GCF_001263595.1 Phalaenopsis equestris | reverse complement strand
TGCACATGCCGCAACTCCTGCGACAAACCCGCGAACTCCGCTGCAATTGCACATGCCGCAACTTCTGTTCGCGAACTCCACCTCGCCTAATGCCGCAAAGGTTCATGAACTGTCGCGCCTCAAAATCGTGACGCCGCCTCTACCGCGAACTCCCTGAAGCATAACTCGCCGAACTGCCGTAGCCATTTATCTAAACTGCTTCGCACCTGTTCGTTTTCGCGAGCCCGTCCGCCTTGCGAACAATTTTAATCCTCCGCTTCTTCCCTTTTCTGTCTGATCGCAAACTCCTCTGTCACCGTTCTTCGAAACTTCCGCCTCGTCGCGAGAACAGATATCCCTCACCTGCGCCGAGCCTCTTCCGCGGGAACTCCTTCCCGCTTTTGCGGACTCCTCCGCGAACCCTCGGTCCCGCCAACCC
>NW_018165145.1:117670-119470 GCF_001263595.1 Phalaenopsis equestris | reverse complement strand
TTAGGGCAAAGAAAAACAAGAACGACACAAATCCAGAAGAACACATCGAGATTTGACGAGGTTCGGCAAAGATGCCTACATCCTCGGGAGCAGGGCGGGTCTCCTTCCCCGCAGAAAACTTTTCTGTCCGATCGTGTCTCCCGCGCGATCTTCTCGTCGGTCCGAGACCACCGCTTCCTGCCGCAAAGACCTTCTCTTCTCCTTCGCGGAAGAATACTCTCGCGGAACTTCGTGTGTCGCGATCTACTTCGCGAACAGTCTTTCTTCCCGCGATGCAATCTTCTTCCCGAGAGCCGAAGCCCGTTCGCGAACCTCCATACGCGAACTTCCTTGGCCTCAAACTGCCTCAAAACTGCCGAACTTCTTGTAGCGATGTTAAGTTCGCCGAGATTGCTCTTCCTCCGCGCTATAGTTTTCTTCTCTGCCCTCGAACTTTCTGCCAAGTCCTCGAACTTTCTACACCGAAATAAAGAATCCCAAATCGAAGCATTTTACGCAAAAATTCTAATTAAGTCATATATTTTAATTTTTTCCCAAAAAAAATTATGACTGCAAAAGTTGACACATTGTCCATGCTGAAGCCGAGGAAATTTTGAAGGACACATCTACAAGGCAACTTCTCAGGGAAGACTCTTTTCATTGTGTGCAGATTGTCCATTATGCAATTAGTGTAAGGCCTACATATTACATTTACTGTTTAGCAGCATTCTAAAAGCTTGCGCAATAAGATTTCTCCAATAACAAAAAAAAAACAGAAAGAAAGCAGTTTAATGGTTACTGACAGGACAGATCAGAAGTAACATGAAATGAGACAGAAATTATGGAAGAAATAAGAAATTGGCAATGAGTTTATTAATTTCTGATTGCATTTATGTAACTGAATTGTTGGAACGCATATCCCTGGCCAACTCTTCAGTCATTATTCAGTTTTTATCCTTATCTGCCTGTTGTTTGTGGTGACAAAAATAAAAAAAACAAATCAGATTCATTGTCATTAAATGCCAGGACAAACATCAAATTGATTGATGTTCTTTCTCATATTTTTTTATTTTCAGAGTATATATATATATATATATATATATATATATATGTTTAGTTCTTATAACAGTTGAATTAAAAATTAGTGAAAACTTGAGTTTTTTTATCATAAAAAAAAATCTTTCACTACCCTCCTACATAATTATTATTTTTTGCATGTATCTTATGAAATAAAATTTTATTGGGAATCAAGTTAGGCCGTACAGTGCACTGTTTTTTAGTAAAAGATGCCTATGTTTGTACTTGTATAAGCAGTGAAATAATAGCATGATATTTTACTATATATTGTATCATAATGGCTTGACGAACGTTGGCTTTTCTCTAATGATTAGGATTATATATGACTCGTTTATAATTCCATTAATCCCAAAAAAAAAAAAAAAAAAAAAAAAAACAAAAATTGACATCAAATATTAATGAAGGTTGCAGGTCATCTTAAAGTAAGTTATACAGGATATCATGATATAATTTTATTCATAAGCATATATGCGAATATTTAAAAGAAAATGAAGAGAACAATCTAATGAACAATAAATAAGAATGTCTTCAATGGTGAAAAAAATATTATAAAAATAAATAGTATATAAAATTAATATAATTTTCTTATGTAATATAATAATTTAGATAAAATAATAACATGCCTTACTAATCAATACAAATATTAAAATATGTAATGCCAATATTATTTTTATAAATATATGGCATAGTTGTAGTACTAATTATCATCTCTCTCTCTCTCTCTCTCTCTCTCTCTCTCTCTCT
>NW_018165145.1:107264-117621 GCF_001263595.1 Phalaenopsis equestris | reverse complement strand
TATATATATATATATCGAAAATAAAACCTCCATGTTGCGTACTAGTGATTATGAGAGTTCTACCTTCTTCTCGTAGGACGGATAAAATGTGAATTTTTCTCAACAGGAAACAAGCGAAGATGCTCCTAATGAGTAGGCAATATGATTGAGATGAAATGTAAGCCTGAAAAAGTTATTTTTGCCTACTCAAATCGAGGAAAACTCTCAAATTAAATGCCAAAAATGATTTGGAGCAAAATATTTGTCTTCTTTAAGAGAAGCTGGATTGAGGGTAACTATAAGGGGTTGGATGACATCTTTAAGGATTGGAGAACTCTTGGTCATGCTTTTTTTCTCTAGCCTACCTTATGTTATTCATTGGTTCATTTGGTTTACTTGCAATAATACTAAATTTAAGTATGATGTACCAAATGTCAATATAATATTTAGTATGATTGTCAGTTACTTGGTTAACAGCCTTACTTTAATGATTATAAGAGCAAAATTAATGATAGAGTTAAAGAAGTCTTCCTTAGTTGGAATTTTCTTAATATTCCTACTGTTAATTCAACTTTTGTTGTTTCTTGGTCGAAATCGACTCCCCATTTTATTAAAATTAATGTTGATGGCTGACCCGACTCGCAATTATACAGTTATTTAGTTTCTTGGCCAAAATTTTGATCTGTTTCTTTAAGCGGCTAGTGTGCAAAATGGATATATTATAGAATTTAGAATTTGATTTATATTTCATAACTAGGGGTTCTATGCAAGTATACATATCGTTTCAAGTAATATAGGACTTTTTTTAAAGACACCAATATGTATCTCACGGGAAAGTGAGATAAGAAATCTCTTAGGCAAATTCTAGTCTACTACTATCAGACCTTAGTTTAGAATTTTTTAAAAAGTTTGATTTTCCTAAATTGACTTATTTACTCTAAAATTAAAGTTAACTAAATTAAATAAAATCCTAATCTAAAGAGGCTGGATGAATTCTGGAAAGTTCTTATACACTAAAAACCCCTTTCCCCTCGAAATGAGATCATAATTAGTGTATGAATGAAATGTTTAAAAGTTAAATGTAGTTTTGTGCCAAATAGGAGCAATCCTATTCTTTACCCTTTCTCTAGTGTATAAAGAACCAAAGTGCATAAAGAACATTGGCCTATCTAAAGTAAGGTTCCAAATTCTCTCAGGTTATGCTAGATTCTAGCTTCTCACTTCTAGAATTTCCACTGTACCCTCTTTATAGGACTAATCGGTCCAAAGGTTCCAAATTCTAGACTAAATTGGCAGGAATCTAGCTTGTCACCCTATAAACACCAATTCTACGTCCATCAAAACTTATCTCCTTATCTATTTGCACTAACCCATGGATTACTTTCTCACTCATGAAATTAATGTGATTCTTACTATTTGAGGAACACATAGCCATCCCAGGTCATTATGGATTCATAACAAATTTTAACATACCAATTGATCAGATCAAATATGTAAATTCAGTACAAAGTAATGAATCATCGCAAGTATGGAATAAGAGAAAACTTAAACAAGTCAAATGCTATGCATAAATAAATTTCATCAGAAGGAGAAAGAGTAAAGAAAACTACGCACTATGCATAGAGAAAATACTTGTATACTTCATTACAAATGACGTTGAAATCACACAATTATATTGCAATAATTCAAAGTAAATACAAAAAGAGTACAAGACTTATCTTTTCAAGACTTATCTTTATAGAAAATTTCACCCTCTCATTGAATAACAAATAACAATCTCTTACACTTCTTCCAAAGTCCCAAAAGTCACCAAAACTCTAAAGGACATTTCACCCCCCCCCCCCCCCCCCCCACACACACACACACACACACACACACACACCTCATCCTTTCTTCTGCCAAAAAGAGGCCCTTTTTGGGCGCCAAAACTGTTTTCTTTTAGATAATGCAAAACTCCATCTCTTGTACCCGAAACCAAAAACATGCAAAATAATTTCCATTAAAAAGAAATATCATTAAAAATGAGCATAGATTATATATAAAAAATAGCTAATTTTTAGGCGTGTCAATTCTCTCAAACTTAAACTTTACTTGTCCTCAAGTAACACTTCAACTTTAAAAATATGTTGATTTATGTTAGTGGGTTTTTATGAGATGATCTAAAATTTTGTTTTATAAATGTTATAGTCCAACTTCGAAGAATTTTTAGTAAATTAGATGATATCTAAAGTATCAGAATATTTAATGTTAAACTTAGGAATGTTAATTTTTTATTTAATTTAGAAATAATTGAAATTTTTCCATACTTTAAATTCTTAGAAAAATATTAATTTCAAAATTTATGAATTCTAAAAAAAATAATACTTTCTGAAATTAAGCTTAGAATTGATCCGAAGTTTTCTTGCTTAGAAAGATTCAAGTGAAATCAATTTTTAATTAGGTCCTAATCATAAAACTTCTCCACACATATTTTCTTTTTCTTTTCTTTTTCTTTTCATTCATGATCTTCGTAATCCTTACTCTTTTATGTGAGGATTACTATATGTGGATAGACCTTTAATGATTTTGAATTTTAATATTTCTTATCTAAAGTTGAAAACCTATTTTCTATCTTAACTTAGAATGTCGCATTAGAAAAATAATTTTATATAGATTTAAAATTCTTCAAAAAAGGATTGTTCTAATATATTTTAATTTTTCCTATTATAAGTTATAAAATCATTTCCTTATTATTTTTTACTAAACATCTTAACTTTAGTTTCATCCTTTTCACTAAAGTCTGTACTAAGTTTTCCTAATGCATTTCTATAATTAAAATTTTAGTAATCTTAAAATAAATCCACATAACAAAAATCCTTTTTCAAATAAAATTTATTTGTAGTCTCTTTTAGGGCAAGTAAAGTTTAACTTTGAATTTTTTTCTCCCACAAACTTGAATTTTTAAATATTTTACAATCAATTCCATAAAATGTAGCAGGAAGGAAAACTAAAAGTTGAATCAAGCAACTACTACAACATTCTATCAAATTCATATACATGCATAATCAGGATAGAATGATTGCAGGAGAAAGTAAATCTAGCCTAAAACATGCTTGTAATAATATTAAACTAAGAGAAAGTACACAAGTAGTACAGGTACTAAATGTAAAAGTGGAAATGTTTAATTCTCAAGTTCGTAATTTAATAAAAAGAATTTTTGTATAATAATTAGGCATGAATATAAACATAAGTCTGTCTAACACAAACAATGCTAACATTCATTTCATAAAAAAAAGATTCAAGCATAATTTACTACACGATCACAACATCACTCCTACAACTTACATATATCAATCCAACACAAACAAACAATAATAAGTGAACCTAAACATTAGTGTTCGCCTCATAAACACAGGCACCTACTCACTCTCATCATCATCTTCGTCAACTTCTTTATCTTCTGTATCATCCTCATCCATTGGTTGGTCTAACTTGAATTAACCCAATTTAACTGAACCATCGAGTGAACCCGACCTAACTCAGGTCAACCCAATTCAACTGAATCATCGGGTGGTTAACCCAGCCAAACATAATTTAACCAAATTCAACTAAATCATTTAGTCAACTGACCGACGACTTTATATATGCTTAAAAATGCAAGAATTTAATACTGCTGCTAAAAGATTAATTCCTCAGCAATGACACTAAAAACTTGACAACTGTTATAGATTCAATAAGAATGTATATATATAATCTTCAATAATGGTAAAGTCACACTTATCAATGCAAGTATACATATCGCTCAAGTAATACAGGGCTCTAATGGAATCCTAGATATCAATCCCATAGGGAGTAAGGGAGTAATATTAGATTAGAGGCTACGAACTAAGATTTTAGAAAATCAATACTCAATAACAATAATATAGTTCAAGTTGCTTATCTGTCACTATAGACAATTGAAATAAATATGGTTGTAAAAATTAACATATTTTAACAAATCAATTGGCCAGATTGAAAGTAAATTAAGATCAAAGTAAAAAGATCATCCCAACTTCTTTAACATTTTCATGGCTCAACCAATTCAAATCACCATTTCACAAATCTCAAGACAAGGAGAAAGACAGAAAAAATTACTCAGAACTCATGAGGAAGATACGACAAAACTCGGCATTTATATATAAAAGCAAAGTCATACAAACTACAAGTAAATAACACTTATATCTAACTCCTCCCCAAGCAAACTCCTCGAATTTCCTCTGAATCTCTTCCCTTCTTTACAGCACACAAAATTCTTCTTCGAAGCGGCAAGGAGGAAGAAATATCTCACTTTTCCTCCACTCTTACAATCTCTCAAAGCATTCCTCACAATCTAACCATAAAGTAAACTCTCTACTCTCTAAAAACAACAAAAATTGAGCAGACACCACCACCCGTCTCTCCTATTTTTGGCCAAAATGTTCTCTTAAAGTTGTAGAAGAGTTTTCCCAAGAGTTGCCTAAGCATCCCCTCAAAATTCATCCACATTCAATGCACCTATTAAGATAACCGCCGATCTCGCCGTCGGCGGCCTTGAGGGCGCCATTGGCGGGCCCTTTTTTAAATTTTATTTAATATTTAATCTGGAGTCTAGGGAAATTCTCGCCGTCGGCGCCGTTGGGCTCGCCGTCTGCGCCCTAGTTCAAATCTTCATATTTTCGTCCTTTTCGCTCTAAATTCGCTCCTTTTTAAATCTTTTTGCTCCAATGACCATAATTCATCATTCCTGCAAAAAAACATAAAAAATACCCTTCTTTAAAGTGCAATATCATCAAAATCAGTGTAAAATAGGTATGAAAATCTCAACATATTTTCCTTTGGTCAAAATCCCCCAAACTTAACTATTACTTGTCCTCAAGTAATTTTAGTACAATATAAAAGTTATGATCTATTGTAGTAAAGTTTTAATTCAGAAATACTATAAGCTTGATTTAAGTAAATATCATAATGAGATTTTCAGAAAAAATTCAAGTAATTGAATTAACTCTATAGGTACAAGATTATCTAATTAGCACTTTTAAGAGTTCTAATTTTCTATTCATTTCAAGAATAACTATATGTTTTAATATCATGTCACTTAGAATATTCAAATGATAGGAATTTCATGAGAACACTACTAGAAAAAGATCTAATCCATAAATATAAGTTCAGGAATGTATTTAGGTTTTCCCTTTAGGTAGGTCCAATGAAGCCAATTTTTAATTAGGCATCTCCTCAAGCTTCTCCTCACTTTTATATTTTTTTCTTTCTTCATTTGGATTGCTTTCAACCCTATATATTGATATTTTCTTTTCAAGGATTGTTGTCAATCCTTTCTTTTTCCTTTTTCAAGTGAGGATTACTATATCTGGATAGCCTTTAATGATTTTGAACTTCACTTTTCTTTCCCTAAATTTGAAACTTAAAGCATTCCTTTACCTTATAAATATTTCATAACTCTTACATCATTGAGCCCCAATCTTTTCTTCTCAAATGAATTTCCAAGATTCTTAATACTTCAAAATATAGTTTTTTTTACTTTAAATAGTTAACTATAGTCTTATTCTCTTATACTAAATATCTTAATCTACAAAATTAATTTTCATTACAAAAATATTCCTTTAAATCTACCATAATATTTAAATATCTACAAAGTATAGTTCTCTGAATTAAATTCACTACATAAAATCATATAAATAATTTTTGAAAATATTTAAATTGAGAACATCAAATAGTTAATCTTTTTCTTCCCTCCCCCAAACTTAAATTTTTCAATATGAAATGATAGAGGTGGAAAGAAAAATTCTAAATATAAATCATACCTTAGTACTTTAGGCATTTTCTTCATTCTGAAATTTTACAGTCCTCAAAATTTTTACTTCACCTGGTCTGTAACATTAGGAGTTTTCTGTACATATAAATCATTAAAGAATTTGTTGGTAATAAAATTTTTAAATAAGTACAAAACTAAATATTATACAAACACAATATTTCACTAACACATCCACAATACTAAAAAAAAAAATAATTACAATTAAAATGTAAAATAAAAATCACATCACATTACAATTCACAAAGTACTAATCAACATCTATTATACTATCATGCAAGTTTTAACTACCACACTAAACATTTAAGACAATAATTAAAAATTATCTAATTACAACATAAAAATAAAAGTACAAACAAATATCTGTCTCTATTACAAAAATTACAAGAGTAAAGGTAAAAGTACATTAACTATTATCAAATATCAAAATCCCAGGCTATATCTTCGTCTCTTTGGTCAGCAGGTGGATTGGGTTGATACTGAGTATAACGGGGACATTCAGAAAATGTAACATCAGGCTCACCTCTGTAGTGCTGGGCCTGAGCCTCGTAGTAAGCCATCCTATCTCGTAGTAAGCTATCTCAAAATCAGAATGCCTCTGTAGGTACTCACTATCGTAATCATGTCTACGTTCTAAGCCTCTAATTCTTTCATTTATTAGCTCTATACTCTTCTGCTGTAAGGTCAACTCATTCATTAAATAAATCATGGTAGGGGAGCTAGAAGAAGGAAGGTCATAACTAGTAGATGGGATATCTCTACTAGTAGAAGGTTCTTGACTCCTACTCCCAGATCTCCACATCTCATGGGATTCATATGTCTTTAAATTTGCTTTACTAATGGGTTTTATAGGGTAAACCCATTCTTCATCATCTCTAGCTTCAAATCCAAAAAGTTGGCAAAGTGCATAAATGAGGCCAGGATGTCCCAAACCTCCACTTGATTCACTCCTTACCGTGATCAAAATATTCTTTTAAATAATTCTCCCCACATTTATAGTCCGTTTGTTCTGAATACAGAAATTTAGAATAGCTCTATCTCTTGTTACCTAACTATGGTGATAGGTCGGTAACAGAGTAGAGGAAATAAAATAGTTCCACGCTTTAGATGTGACATTCAACATGAAAACAGAAAAATTTACCTATTCTCGCTGCTTTGTCTTCCATGTCCCTTTCCCATCAATGAGAAAGTTAATGACATCATTTAGCGGGCCTTCCATTGTACTGAAGGTTTCCTAATTGCAGATATAGGAGTATGGGACTTCATAAATTGAGTTAATGCGGGCGGCACTAAACTCAACAGAAAACCCTCTTACTCGAACGATTCCATCCTCAGAATCGAATGCATTGGCATAATATAACAGAAGCTTTCCCACCTCCGTTTGGCAATAACTCATTCAATTTCTCCTCCCGGACTCTCAAAAACTTGATCTTGTATACATTTTTTCCCTTCAAATGCTGAAGTAAATCTTGACTGAGCCTTCGCATTGACGAAGCGAACTCGTCAAACTCAAATTGCCTCTTTTGTCGTAGAGCCATGTCAATCTAATAAAAAATTACAAAATTTCAAAATACACTTCAAATATTCAAATAATGGCTTCCAAGAGTGACTCTAAGAACTCTAAGAGAGTGACTCTAAGAGTTCAAAACTAAATTCTATGAATTTCTTCCCAATATTTTCTTCACATTCTCAAATTTTTCTGATCTTCTCAACGTGGAAGAATGTCACAGTGAATATCAAATATTTTTAGTTTGGAGTGAAGCTCTTACCGAGAGATGATCAAATCCGGTGTCAAAATGCTTTGAAATCGCCCCCAAATCCAAGATCTCCAAGCCCTAGATTGAAATCTTCATTTTTAGGAGGAAGGGGATGATGAATAGTGGTGGTTGACTAGTCAAAATCATGGTTAAAGGTGTTTTTTAGGGATCTCGCGTTAAAGGTGTTTTAAAATCATGGTTAAAGGTGTTTTTTAGGGATCTCGCCGTCAGCGCGGTCTTCGGCACCGTCAGCGCCCTCTATTGAATTATTAACCTTAGTCTCGGGAAAAATCTGCCGTCGGCGGTGTCGAGGGCGCCTTCGGCAAGCTCTCTTAAGTTGGTTCAATTTCCAGATTTTTGCGATTTCAATCAATTTCAAGCCTCAACGACATCCATTCAATCATTCTAGACATAAATTTTAAGTGATCTAGACATAAATTTTTTCTAGACATAAATTTTAAGTGATTAAATGATGTACTAACACAAATAAACATTCACAACATAAAACATTACAATTACATATAAATTCCAAGGGTTACAATACACATTACATGACACACCTAAGTTTTATATTTTCTCAACCTCAATACATCAATTCAGCGTCGTAATCCAAGCCACAACACTCAAAATACAAAAAACAAACATCCTATGCTCAGTCTCAACTATACTGAGATCTAAAAACATAATTCTAAAACAAAGCAAACACAAATTTCAAATCAAATTACACACATAGACACACAGGTAGCAAAGTAATTCTACTATTCTTCCGATTCAGTGCTTGTTTCTCCTCTGATATCACCCATTGATTGCACATGAACAAAGAGGTTGTAGAAGGGTCGGTATGGGAATTCTTCAGTAGAATCCTCTTCTATCAATCTCATCTTCCTCATCAATCGTATCAAACTATCTTTGATATGTCTAGAGTGAGCAAATTATTCTTTCATCCTCCAGTCTAGATGATCGAAAAAATCAAAGATATTGTTAATTGCATTCATAACATTTTGTACCTATTTCTCCAATTTCTTGATTCTACGCATGATCACTAGTGTCTTGTCCGGAACTTAAGGTTGAATAGGCAGTGAATTCTGAGACGATTGATCCACAATAATAGTCATATCATTTTCATCTTCATAGGCTGAGAATCTCTCAGTTGGGTCCAAAGGCTTCCAAGGTAGAAGTACATTTTCCCAATTTTCATAAGATACTTGGGACTGACTGCAGAGTAAGAAAATTATTGAAGAATGTCCAAGCCCATAAGTTGATCCATGAATGATCAGGACCAAAACAGACTTCACAATTATCGATCCAATACCGATCGACAGTCTCATTTGGATATAGTAATTCAGAATAACACTTTCCTTAGAAACTGTACCGATCTTCATTGTCGGTAATAATTTTGCAGAAATGAAGAAGTGCTAGTGTTTAGAAACGGGGTTTAGAATTGTCGTAGAAAAACTAACATACCCATTTTCTCTCATTTCCCAGTCTTCAGTTTCGTCTGTTAAATATTGGTAGATCTCATTCATCTGGTTTCTTGTCGGGACGAAGTTAGAATAATGGCAGACAGAAACATTCTAAATCATATATAACTTATTAATCCGTGCAGGAGTAAAAGTTATCCATCTGCCTCGCACATAGATGACTCCCTGGTTTATTCTATGCAAATTAGCATAAAATTTCTTTACCATAGGAACAACTACGGCGGCTGTAGTGTAGCACAACACTTCCCAACTTTGTCGCACAATCATCTCTTCAATTACTGTCGAAGGATTGTTCAGTGCTCGATTCACGAATCCTCTTTCCTTGATTAATCTCCTCTTTGTCAGCACTTTGTTGAAGATTCACTGCGCCTCGGAACTAATGAACATTCTCCTGTTGAACACTCGAGGTCTATGGTTTTCAGGGGAATTGGACACCATAGGGATGAATTTGGTGGAGTTACTTCTCATGTTTAGGGAAATATGAACTTAAGAATCGAATTTGGAAGTTTATAGGGAGTTTCTCCCGCCTAAAACCGCTAAAAACCGTCCATTAAAACTCTAGAAACCGTCATCCTGCAGGTCTCGCCATCAGCGGCGTCGATGATACCGTCAGCGAGCCTATAGAATTATTTTGCCTGGAATCTCGGGAAAAACCCGTCATCGGTGGCGTTGAGCCCGCCGGCAGTGCCCAAGGAAAAAATTACACAGTTTAGCTCTGGTCCGAATGCGTTCCAATTTTTTTAATGGATCCAATTCTTATGATGATTCAAGGGTAAATATGAGTAGTAGAGTTCAATACTACCACAAACTAACGATAATTTCAAATAAAATTTCTATAATCGCAATAAAAATAAAGATAACTATGGGTTGCCTCCCATAAAGCGCTTGGTTTAAAGTCAGCCCGACCTATTCATGGATTATTCAGGTTGACAGATCATTAAAACCTCTTTAAAACTTGGTCTTTTACCCTCAAAATACGGTTTTAATCTATGTCCATTTACTTTAAATCTATTCCCAGTCTTTTGATCTTCAATTTCAACAGCTCTGTAAGTATAAACTTGAGTCACAGTAAAGGGTCCTAACCAACGAAACTTCAATTACTTAGGGAATAACTTCAGCCTTGTATTATAAATCAAAACTTCTTGTACTGGTTCAAAGTTCTTTTGGTTAATCTTTCGATCATGCCATAACTTTAGTTTCTCCTTATAAATTCTGTCATTATTATAATATTCATTTCTTAATTCTTCTAATTCATTCAATTGCAACAATCTCTTCTCACCAGCATCTTTCAAATTATAATTGAATTATTTAATCGC
>NW_018165145.1:105953-106650 GCF_001263595.1 Phalaenopsis equestris | reverse complement strand
AAAATGTCCTCCAAATTTAGAATCATGGCATTTCTGAATGATTAGCTCAGTTTCTTCATAAGGTACACATCTTCTCATAATAAGATCCTTACATTGTTTATATAAATATGGCTCATCCCAAAAATATGTTTTCACATCATGAATGAATTTTCTTTGCTGTTGCAATGTCACTTACAATATAATTAACAATATAATTATATAATTATATTGTTAATTATATAGGTGGCAAAATATAAAGTTGTTCATTTAGGTGGCAAAATATCACTTACAATATAATTAACAATATCAGCATACCATGGTATTTTCTGCTCATTAATATTATAAAGTTGTTCATCAAGGAAACTGTCTGTAATTTCATTATCGGTGTCAGATAATTCATGATTTTCTAATCTCGACAAATGATCAGCAATTTGATTATCAGTTCCCTTTCTATCAATAACCACAAGATCAAATTCTTGCATCAAAAGTATCCATCTAATTAACCTTGGTTTGGCATCCTTCTTTTGCATTTCTTGATCCTCAGGAGCAATAGGAATTTGATGGTAACCGGTATATCCATCTAAAAAGTAAAAATATTTGTGCCCAGCAAGTCTATCTACTATTTGGTCTAAAAATGGTAAAAGGAAGTGATCTTTCCTGGTGGCAGTGTTTAATTTTCTATATTCAATGCAAATACGCCACCCAGTAACTTGTCTGA
>NW_018165145.1:103414-104341 GCF_001263595.1 Phalaenopsis equestris | reverse complement strand
CTCTTCCATAAAATTTTTCACCGATAGCACATGGTATAATGAAACTACCTGGATCTTTTAATTTTTCAGGAAGCTTTTTTTGAATAATTGCACTACACTCTTCGCTAAGTGCAACAGTCTCATTATCAGTGAACTTCCTTTTCTTGTTCAAAATATTTTTCATAAACTTTAGATAATTGGGTATTTGCTCTAAAGCTTCTACGAAGGGAATATTTACCATTAATTTCTTGAGAATTTTTAAAAACTTGAAAAATTGTTTATTCTGTTTGTGTTGCTTCAATCTTTGAGGAAATGATGGTGGATGTTTCTCCACAGTAATTTTCATTAGTGTAAGTGGATATTCTAAGTGGAGTGTAAGTGGATATTCTAAATCTGAATATTCATATCCTTTTATTTTTCTATATCCACTTTCTCCTTTTCAGTTTCCGTTTCTTTCTGCACTCTTGTTTCCGATTCTTTTCCACTTTGTAATTGTATTGCTGTAATTGTATTGCTTTTATTTTGTATCGCTTTTATTTGTTCTTTTCCTTGATATTTATGATTTAGTTCCACAGTGCTAGGAAAAGTTCCTAATGTTCAGTTACTAAGCACAGTAACAATATGACCTAATTGGTTTTCAATATTCTTTATAGAAGTTCCTTGATTTTGTAATTGATTTCCTTGAATTTGTAATTGATTTCCTTGATTCTGTAATTATTGACCCATGTTTAATATCAGCTCTTCCATAGACAACTTCTTTTCCTTTAATCGAGTGTTACTGTTAAATTCTGGAGGATAAGAAGGTCTATAATTAACATTTCCTTGGTTGGATGAATTTCCCAATGGGTTCACTGGGTTGTTTGCACATTATTGATTTGTAGAAGAATTGTTATTCCAATTAAAATTAGGAATAATAATAATTCGAATAAGGGTTGTTGGGTCTATTAA
>NW_018165145.1:45272-103310 GCF_001263595.1 Phalaenopsis equestris | reverse complement strand
TAATTTCTTTGATATTGCAACAATCTGCGAAGCTAACATAGATATTGCATCAGAATCATGGATACTAGCTACTCTTTTAGGATTTACCCGTTCAGAGGGCCATTGAAAATTGTTGGTAGCCGTCTCTTTTATTAATGAATAAGATCTTTAAATCTCAAATTGTTGGTAGTCGTCTCCTAAGAAGATCTTTAAATCTCTCCCAAGCTGTCGATACTAATTACTCTTTTAGAATTTACCCTTTCAGAGGACTATTTAAAATTGTTGGTAGCCATATATCTATTAACGAATAAGCCTCATCATAAGGTTTTGACATTAACGAACCACCAGCCGCAACATCTATAATCGATCTAAGTGATCTCACTAATCCATTATAAAAAGTTTGAATTATCAACCAATCTGGTAACGAATGATGAGGGCACTTTCTAAGAAGATCTTTAAATCTCTCCCAAGCTTCATATATCGACTCTCCATCAATCTGACAAAACGATGTTATGTCATTTCTAAGTTTAGCAGTTTTGGATGGAGGGAAATATTTGGATAGAAATTTCTGTGAAAGTTCTCCCCAAGTTCTAATAGATCCGGGTGCTAACGAATTTAACCACATCTTAGCCTTATCCCTCAGTGAAAAAGCAAAAAGTCTAGTCTAACAGTATCGTTCGAAACTCTGTCATATTTAAAGGTAGCACAAAGTTCTAAAAAACTAAGATGGTGTAAATTAGGATCTTCATTTGGTGTACCTCTGAATTGATTTTTTTGTACCTGTAGGATAATAACAGGTTTAAGCTCAAATGAATTAGCAGCTACATCAGGATATTGGATAGAGAAGTGAATTTCATCTGCTGTAGGTATCTGCTGTAGGTGCTGTAGGATTTGCATAATCTCGTAAAGGTCTAGGTTGGTGTTCATTTTCTATTCCTTGATTGTTTGTGTTGTTTTCCATTGTGTCAGGATTTTTAGGTTCTCTTCTTATTTTTCTAATTCTTCTAACAGTGCGTTCTAATTATGAATCGTAGGGTATAAGATTTTATAGTCCAAATTTACACATACAATTGAAATCAGTACACAGAAGAACATTTAACTAAATATAAAAATAAGTTGCAATTCAAGTAAAAGTTTTCTAATAGTCCTAATTTGTCCGTTACACTAATTATGATTTTTGTTTACTTCCCCGACAACGACACTAAAAACTTGACCGGTGACTTTATATATTCTTAAGAATGCAAGGATTTAATACTGCTGCTAGAATATTAATTCCTCAGCAACGACACCAAAAACTTGACGACTGTTATAAATTTGATAAGGATGTATATATATAATATTCAATAATTAAAAAGTCACACTTATCAATGCAAGTATACGTATCGCTTAAGTAATACATGACTCTAATGGAATCCTAGATATCGATCCCACAGGGAGTAATATTAGAGGCTACAAACTAAGATTTTAGAAAATCTATACTTAATCACAATAATATAGTTCAAGTTGCTTATCTGTCACTATAGGCAATTGAAATAAATATGTAATTTAAATAACTCTTAAATAACTAATTCTACTAATAAAGTTTCTAATGTGAAATTCAATATATAAGAAAACATCCTTTTCCTTGTCAAGAAATTGTAGTGAATAGATAAACTGAATTAGTTCAAATTATATTGTGCCAAATAGGAGCATACCTTTTTTTTACCCTTTGGTCCAGGCATAAAGAACATTGACTAATCACTGAATCTGCGGCTAGGCTGGGAGGATACCGACTCTCACTTCGGAGCTCCAATTCTACGCCCGCTAATATTATTTCGCTATTTATTTGCACCCAACCTCCAAGGGCTTTGACCTCCCTGAATTTTGGATGTAATCTTTACTTTAGTTGTAAAACTTAACATATTTTAACAAATCAATTGGCCAAATTGAAAGTAAATTAAGATCAAAGAGAAAAGATCATCACAATTTCTTAAACATTTTCATGGCTTCACTAATTCAAATCACCATTTCACAAATATCAAGACAAGGAGAAGAGAAAACTACTGAGAACTCATTGGGAAGATGCGACAAAACTCGGAATTTATTTATAAATGCAAAGTCATACAAACTACAACAAGTAAATAACACTTATCTCTAATTCCTCCCCAAGCAAACTCCTCAAAGTTCCTCTGAATCTCTTCCTTTCTTTACAGCACACATAATTCTTCTTTGAAGTGGAAATGAGGAAGAAATCTCTCTATTTCCCTCCACTCTTACAATCTCTCAAAGAATTCCTCACAATTTAACCCTAAAGTAAACTCTCTACTCTCTACAAACAACAAAAACTGAGTGGACACCACCATTCATCTCTCCTATTTTAGGTCAAAATGTTCTGTTAAAGTTGTAGAAGAGTTTTCTCAAGAGTTGCTTAAGCATCCCCTCAAAAATCGTCCACATTCAATGCACCTATTAAGATAACCGCCGATCTCACCGTCGGTGGCCTCGAGGGCGCCGTCGGTGGGCCTTCTAAAATATTTAATCTGGAGTCTCGGGAAATTCTCACCGTCGGCACCGTTGGGCTCACTGTCGGCACCCTAGTTCAAATCTTCATATTTTGGTCCTTTTTGCTCCAAATTCGCTCCTTTTTGCATCTTTTTTGCTCCAATGACCATAATTCATCATTATTGTAACAAAACATTAAAAATACCATTCTTTAAAGTGTAATATCATTAAAATCAGTGTAAAACATGTATGAAAATCTCAACATATTTTTCTTTGGTCATCAACCAAACCTAACTTGCATTAACCCATATTAACTGAATCACTGCAACAACTTGACTGAACTCGGGCAAACCCATATCAACTTAACCACTGGGTCAACCTGACTTAACTCGAATTGACATCATCGGGTCAACCAGACCTAGCTTAGATGAACCAAATTTAATTGAACCATCAAGTCAACCCATCCTAACTCAGGTTAACCCGTTTCAACTGAATCACTAGGCCAACCAGATATAACTTGGGTGAGCCCATTTCAACTAAGTCTTTGGATCTTCCTGACCTAACTTAACCTAAAATCAACTCAACTCCTTGGGATAATCTGACTTAACTCAAGCTAACCTAAAGACAACCTTTTCCTTTGGTCAATTGCACTAAACTCTGATCAACCCGACTTGAAACTCAACTTTAAGCTCGAATTAAGTCTCAACCATAGTTTAATCAAGGATTGATTTAACTCTAACCCAACTTTAATTTAAACAAACAACTAAAGTTTAACTTAACTTGGGCTTCACCTAAGAATAATTTAACTTAAACATGATCTAGCTTAGAGAGTTTAACTTGGGTCATTTCAGTTCAACATGGCTCAATTCCATTCTAATCTCACTTAGTTTACCATGTCATATTATAAGTCAATATAAACCAAGTAGGACTAGTTTGATCCCAATCAAACTGAGTCTAATTAGGTCAATCCTATTAAACTTTGGTCGATTTAAACAAATATGAAGATAATCTGAGGGAAAACTAGCCAGACTCAGGTTAACTAGAAGTATTCAGAGTTTCATATTAGAATAGTTTGACATAATTTGAATTAATGTAAAATCAACTTAGACCTAGGTGGGAGGTTAAAGAGAGTTTTTGTTTCACATACGAGAACAAAAGCACAGTTGGCCTTAATCGGGGACAATTTGGGGTAAAGCTCCAAACCAACTTAAATGAAATAATATTAAATCTATCCTAAAATACATTAAAATTTATGCTTGAATCAAGAAAATGCAATGTGGTTTGAGAAGATATTTTTGAAGATGCAACCCATGACTTCTAAAGAACTACCTTCCAATCACTTATGACTGATTGAACCACAAACCCTAATGACCCCAGGATGATGGAATAATGGGATATTGACCAGGTCATCCTAAATTAATAAAACCAAATGACAAAAAAAAAAAAAAAAAAGGCAATAAACCAATCCAATAACTGCACGGCCGCATAATCGTTAAAATTAGTAAAAGACATTAAGACTTAAATGAAACTTTAATGAACAAAGATCGTCAAATGCAACTTGAACCTTGCTACTCATGTCTACGAAGATCTCTTTGATGAAGCAATTTGTAGTTGCAGATAAGAATCTTCTGGTCAGAGTAGGTTTGCCCACCTCTCAGACTAAGTAAACCAGAGTACCCGACGACCCTGGGATGAAAGATCCATATGCATATTTTCCGGGTCATCTAAAAATAAAAAAAATTAACCAATAAACTAAATTGAAGAATAAAAACATAATGTTCTATGCTAACTTTGTTTTGCACTACTGTTGAAGATAAAAGGCGGATGTGAACCTAGATTTACCTTGCATGTTATTAGGGTGTAATAACTTTGTTTTACAGGAGTGAACATCCAAAACCTGGAGCAAAAGGATGAACCTCAATTAAACCATCAATGAGAAAGAAAAACTTTAGGATAATTTAGAATCTTTAGGAATCCATGATATGTCCTAAAGCATGCTTAATTTCCTTAGTCTTTTTTTTTTAAGAAAATACACTTTAAAGAAATGTATTCTTGTGTTTTTCATGTAGGTATAACAGATGGAACACTTGGAACAAAGAAGTATAGAAAAGGAGGGAAAAGAGTTGAACATAGCAAATTGAGAATTTATACAACTAGCACCTATGCACCAGATTTTGGGCGCCAAGGCACTCCATTCAGACACCCTGGCTCCAGCTTTTGGGTGCCTAGGCACCAACACTTTTTGTATCAAACTAGAAAGGTGGCGCCTAGACGACAGTTCTAGGTATCACGAAATGCCAATTTTTATGTAGATGCTCAACCATGAATTTGAAGTTATTTTGGCAGTTTTTAGTCAATTGGATGGGATTTTGATAGAAGTTCAGCAAAGAATAAATAGAGAGGAAGATCTGGGAAGTGTTGAGAGACCCCAAGGAAGGTGTAGAGGAGATTATAATTTGTATTTTTACAATCTTTTTTGAGTGTTTGGTGAGGATATTTAGAGAAGAATGTAAAGAGGAAGTATTACATCAAAGTAAGAAAGAATTAGATCCATTTTTGAATGAAAAGCTAAGTATTGCTCTTGAATTTATCATGTAATTCATTGTAACACATACTTAGTCGATTTGTTTTGTGATTTAATGATGGTTTCCATGTTCTTATTCATGATCATTGATCCCGATTGTTTATATGCAACAATATAACAATGTATACAATTTTATTCTTCACTTATCATTCCTACTTTGCAACAGCACCAAAAACTTGATCCTGAAGAAAATAAGAATTCTACTTTTTAATATATATATATATATATATATATATATTGTGATACTACGAAAGTATTTGTCTCATAGTAACAAACTTCTATTTCAAAAGACAACTACTTAAACTAAAGATATTATCACAGTAATTAAAGTTCATTTCTTTTTGGTATTTTTGGTATTTTGACAATATAATAACATCTTCTAAAGATAATTTGAGTTTTTGTAAGATAAGAAGCACTGAATATGAAATATTTTTTTTCCTTATCATGAATTAATAATAAATATAAGAATTCTGTTGTGGAATTATGCAAAATTGTGTTGTGCCAAATAGGAGTAATATTATTCCTTACCCTTAGTAGAGATGTTATAAAAAAAATTGGCTAATTTAAAATTTGAATAGTTCTGAAGACCGGCTAGGCAGAGAAGATATCAGCTCTCACTCTAGAGTTCCCTCAATACCCTCCACCTAGGGGCTAACATCGCGTATCAAAACCTAAAACAATAAACCAAGTTGGGGGCTTTAACCTGTCACTTTAAAGTCCTCTAACTCTACACCCTTCAAAGATTAATTCCCTATTTATTTGCACTCAATCATATGAATTACATTCTCATCCATAAAATCTAATGTGTTTCTTTCCAATTGTTGACTGGGACAATACCATCTTGGTTCTTTCATGTTCTCACAACAAATTTTAACATCTCGATGGGCCAAATCAAGAAGTAAATGAAGTACATAGAGTTAAATCATCACAACTTCTTCCAATATTAAAGATCAATACTCTCCACAACTTCCATCTAATACTTTATTTACTTATTATTTTAAGGAAAAAGATGAAGAAAACTACTCAAACATTATGGAGAAAAAAAACCACACTTTAGTTTAAAAGTAAAAAACATTGTTAAACTAACAAGAAGTCTCAATTAAAACCAAATATAGTAACAAAAAGATAAAAACTTATCTCAAATCGTCCAGCAAACTCTTGAAGTTCCTTTAAATCTCTTCTCTTATTACAACACTCTTAACTCTCAAAAACTAGAAACTAAAACTAAAATAAACGTAGATATTGACATCTTACAATCTCTCCCACAAATCACAACAAAGAAGAATCTAAAAGAAACACTTGAAGAGACTAGAAGCAGCCCCTTGAAAAGTTCCAATCTTCTCTTTTTATAGTTTTCCAAGACATGCCTTGGTATCTCTTCAAAATGTGTACAAATTCGATGTATTCTACAAAGTCTTTTAACCATATTTTTGTTTTAGTGGTTATAACCACCCTCTTTAGCCAATAGGTGCCTCAAATGTCCCTTAAAAATTTGTCAAAATGAATTAACATGTCAAGTAACTATCAAAATGTATTCTACAAAGTCTTTTAAGCATGAGGCCTTTAGCACTTAGGCATGTCCTTCTCTGTTTCACGGGCGCTTAAACGCCGGATCTAGCACTTAGATGCCAAAATACTTTTGCACCATTTTTTCATTTTTGCTCCATATTTGATCCTTTTTCACTCCTTTTGCCATTTTTCACATTTTTAGTTGTATGTGAAGAAAAAATACACAAACACCTTCCATTAAAGTGCAATATCTCAAAAATAGGTATAAAAATGTGTATAAAAACACTATATATTTTAGGTGTATCACTTAGTGAGTAGGTTTCTTTTACCTTTCTCTTGTGATGCATGTGTAGGTTATGTAGGATACGAATATACTTATAGTATCAATCTTAAATCCTAATGGGGTGGTTTTAAAATCACTCTTCATTTACTACTAAATCTGGTCAATTAATGTGTTAAAACTTGTTGTGAAACCATAACGATCCAGGAGGACTATGACTTTATCAACTAAGAAAATCACATTGAACCTATGGGAGAAGAAAAGGTATTTCATAGGATAATGCAATTATTTAAGTGATAGATTTTGAAGGGATTAAACTTAGGAGTTTCTAGAGTGATAGACGAAAATTTGTTGAGTTAAACCAAACTTCATTACACACTCGGAAGATGGTAAGCTGGATTCATGCTTCTATTGTCACTAGCCACATTAGATTCTTAGTATCCTATCCTATATATATCCATAAATGCACTCACAAGATATTGGTACATTTTATAATTTGATATCCACCAACCCAGTTAGAATAGTTCGAATAGATAGAATTAGCCTATTTAACTCAGCACAGTAATTTAGGAGTAGTTGTTAGAGAGATCACTTTAAATTACATTCCAAACTAAGACTTTTATTGTAGTATACAAGAACTGATCTGATTAGGACTATTACCACCCTCCCTATAGGATCCATATATGGACTCATCTAGAGAACTATATTACTGAAACGATACATATACTTGCTTGTGAAACCCCACTATGTAAGAACAACTAACTTTAAGGATTTAATTAATCTATCAATGAGTTGATCACATTTTTGGTGAAAATATCAATACTTTTTCATTGTGAAATAGGCATGCTGTGGTAGATAATGTTTCTGGCTCCGTTTCTGGGGAGGTAACGATAAATATTCTCTTAAGAGAATTTTATTCGAATCTAAAAGACCTAGATTTTGAAATCTTAGTATTTATTTAACTATTGTGTGCTTTTTAAAATTATTAAAATTAAAATTTTAAAAATGATAAAAATAAAATTATATATATATATTCATGTATTTAATTAGTGTTATTTATTTGATTAGTAAAGTCTTTAGTAATGTATGCGTATTGCTGGACCTTCAGGTCTTCTGTCGTACGATTCAAAATTAGAGAGGACTAGTACAAAAATTAGAAAGTAGAAAATACTTAATGAAATTGTAGAAGAAATGGAAAACATTCAATAGAATAACTTATATAATCAAATACCAAATAATGAACATCATAACATGCATAGACCATTAAGGGACTATGCTATTCCTGTGGTAGATGAAACTCACTTAAGTATATAGACTTCTGCAGTAGAAGCTAACACATTTGAACTGAAATCAGCTATTATCCAAATGGTGCAGAATAACTAGTTTGGGGGAACTCCATCTGAGGATCCAAATTTTCCCTTAGCAAAGTTCTTAGAACTCTGTGCAACATTCATATATAATGGTACAACAGCTTAGGATTTTTCCCTTTTCTTTAAGGGATAAGAATAAGATGTGGTTAAATTCATTAGCACCTAAATAAATCAGAATTGAGGGCGACTTAAGCCCAAAAACTCTTATCTAAATACTTTTCACCTTCAAAAATTGCTAAATTTAGAAATTATATTAATTCATTTTGACAATATGAAGTTGAATCAATATATGAAGCATGTGAAAGACTTAAGGAGGTTCTTAGGAAGTTTCTACATCATGCTTTGCTCTATTGTTTAATTAGTCAAACTTTTTTATAATTATTTAGTAGAATCCATTAAATCTATTATTGATGCTGCCACTGGTGGTTCACTCATGTCAAAGTCATTTGAGGAGGCTTACTATTGAATTGAAGACATGGCTACAAATAACTTTCAATGGCTTTTTGAAAGGGTAAACCCTAGAAAGGTAGCCAGCGTGCATGATACAAATGTGCTTTCAATTCTTACTTCTCAAGTTGCGGCAATATTTAAAAAGCTAGATCAATTTAGAAATAAGAAACTTCAAATTTCTCCAGTAATTGTGAAAAATTCATTTGAACAAATGGTTGATTCTAGAACTTCATCATTTATGACCTTAATTGCAATTAGCAACAGACCAAATAACCCTTATTCCAACTTTTATAACCCAAGTTGGAGGAAACACCCTAAATTTAGCTGCAATAATAATTTTGGTGGGGGAAACCAACAATGTGGCATTAATCAAGGAAACCCTTTGGGAAATTGGAAAAATAAGGGCAGTACCAACTATAGTCATTCATATTTATCGATCCTTAATAATAACCCACAATTGATGAAAAATGAGTTATCTTTGGATGAGATATGTTGCAAATGGGGAATAAACTGCAAAGTAAAGGTGCAACAATCAGGAGTATAAAGAACCAACTGGGACAAATTACTAACTCACTTAGCAATCGACACCAAAGAACTCTTCTTAGCAACACTGTGATGAGCCCTAAGGTGAAGAATAACAAGTATGTAAAATTTTTTCAAAGTAGAAGTGGAAGAGAGTTGGAGGAGGTAGTTCAAAAAGAGTTCGAGTTTGAAAAAGAGATAGTAGACAATGAAAAACCTAAAGATCATGTTTGTAAGATTTAGAAAAGCCAGTCTGTCCAACTAAGATTAACTTAGAGAAATCACCGCCTCCATTCCCTCAAAGACATTGATTGTAGAAGTTGGATCAACAATTTTCAAAATTTTTAGAAGTATTCAAAAAGATAACTATTAATATTCCTTTTGCTGAAGCTCTTGAGCAAATGCTCAGTTATGTGAAGTTCATGAAGGATATTCTCAATAACAAAAGGAAGTTTAGAGATCATGAGATTATTGCATTTAGTGAAGAGTGTAGTGCTATAATTTAGAAAAAATTTCCTAAAAAACTTAAGTATTCTGAAAGCTTCACTATTCCTTATGCAATTGGAGAAAGATTTTTTTGGGAAGACTTTATGTGATCTTGGAGCGAGTATAAAATTTATGCCTTTATCTATTTTTAGATAGTTAGGATTGAAAGAAGTTTCTCCTACTACTATAACCCTTTAGTTAGTCGATTAGTCGATCACTTATCCAAAGTGGGTTGTAGAAGATGTATTAGTTAAAGTGGATAACTTTATGTTTCTTGTTAACATCATCATATTAGATATGGAGGAAGATAAAAAAATTCTAATTATTTTAGGGATACATTTCCTAGCTACTGGACGTGCTATGATAGATATACAAAAAGGCGACTTAACTATAAGAGTGAATGATCAAGAAATTACATTTAATGTTCTTAAGTATATGAAATATCCTACTTAAATAAATGAAGATGCATGTTTTAAGATAGACTTGATTGATTTTTATGTAATAGCTGTTTCCAAAAATTTGAGAAGTTGAAACTATTGAACGTAGGTGAAATATAGATAAAGACAAGGATTCTCTAGATGAACTAGGGTTTGAGTCTACAGATGATTCAAAATTATTTTAAGAGAGGTTTGAAATTTTAGATACTATGAAAAGTAGTAAATCTGTCATTCCTTCTGTTGAGGAGCCTCCCAAACATGAATCGAAGGAGCTTCCTACACATTTAAAATATGGTTATTTAGGGCGTTCATCTACATTACAAATCCTCAAATCCTAAGATTTGAATTAAGGATAAGGGGAAAAATTATGAAAGTTTTGTGGAATTATAAGAAAGCTTTCGGATGGACTTCAGTTGATATCAAGGGAGTTAGTTCCTCTATTTGTATGCATCTGATCCTCATGGAAGATAATCATAAATGTCGGGCATATCCTCAAAGGAGATTAAGTTCAATTATGAAAGAAGTGGTAAAAAAGAGATTAAAGTGGTTAGATGTATGTATTATGTATCCTATATCTGATAGTGCCTGGGTTAGTTCTATGCATTGTGTTCTAAAAGGAACATAGTTGTTGTAGTTGTAATTGAGCAGAATGAATTAATTCCTATGATACATGTAACTAGGTGGCATATTTGTATTAATTACATGAAATTGAATTTAGCTAATAGGAAAAATCATTTTCTTTTACCCTTTTTGGATGAGATGTTGGATAGGCTAAACGATCTTCAATACTTTTTCTTTTTAGATGGATATTATGGATATCATCAAATACTTATAGCTCTGGAGGATCAAGAAAAGACTGCATTTACCAGCCTGTATGGGACTCTTGTTTTATAAGAAAGCCCATTTAATTATGTAATGCATCAACCATTTTTCAAAGATGCATGGTGTCTATTTTTTGCGACTTGATTGAGAAAGGGATAGAATTTTACTTGGATAATTTCTCAATGTTTTAAACTTCATTTGATTCATGTTTAGATTATTTAGCAAAAGTTATAAAATGCTGTGAAGAGACAAACCACGTTCTCATTTGAAAATGTCAATTTATGGTCGCTAGAGGAAAAGTTTTGGGACGTAAAATAACTGAACATGGCATGGAATTAGACTTAGCAAAGGTTTAAGTAAATGCTAAACTATATCCAATATTATTGTAAAGGGAGTTAGAAGTTTCTTAGGACATGCTAGATTTTATCCGCAATACGTAAAATAGTTCTAAAAAATCACTAAGATTCTATGCCATCTTTTAGAAAAAAGATGTTTTGTTTAAATTTGATCAAAATTACCTAAATTCATTTAATTTGTTAAAAGAAAAAATTAGTCACCACTTCTATTATAGCTTCAGCTGGCTAAGGGAGACCATTTGAATTGATGTGTGATTTAAGTGATTATGCTATTGTCATAGTTTTAGGTCAAATACATGATAGAATTTTTAAAGTTATATATTATGCTAGTAAAACCCGTAATGAAGCTCAAATTAATTACAGTACTTCTGAGAAGGAATTATTAGCAATAGTAAATACTTTTAATAAATTTAGATCTTATTTAATTTCATATTGATCATTCTGCTATTAGATATATTTTATCCAAAAAGAATGCTAAACCAGGATTAATTAGATTGGTCCTTCTAATGCTGAAAATTGATATCAAAGTAGTGGATATGAAAGAATGTATTAATCAATTTGCTAACCATTTATCCATGCTAGATCAAGGAAATTACAACAAATTTTTTCTTGACGAGCAACTTTATGTAATTGTTGAATAGTGTATTCCATGGTATGTTGACATAGTGAATTATATTGTTAGTGACATTATAGCCTATGGATTAACAAATCACTAACAAAAAAAGTTCATTCATGATGCAAGATTGTTCTTTTGGGTTGACCCATAGTTATATAAAATGTGTAATGATCAAGTTATTATGATACGTGTTCCATTAAGAAACCCAAGAAATCATTCAGAAATGTCATGATTTTGTGTTTGGGGGACACTTTGGTATTGATAGAACGACATTAAAGAGATTGCAATCTGGATTTTTTTATCCTACTCTATTTAGAAATATGAATATTTATATAAAGACTTGTGATAGATGCTAAAGAGTAGGTAATATATCTAAGAAAGATGAAATGCCCATAAACCTTACCTTAGAAATTGAGATTTTTTATGTTTGGGGTTAAGACTTTATGGGACCATTTATTCCTTGATTAAGAATTTCATATATTTTGATTGTTATAGACTATGTCTCTAAGGGTATTGAATATATAGATCAGTCTCACTATGATGCTCAAAGTATTGCAAAATTTTTGAAGAAAAATATTTTTAGTAGATTTGGGATGCCAAGAGTAATTATTACAGATGAGGAAAGCCATTTTAAAAAATTATAGGTTTGAGACATTAGTAGCAACATTTGGTATTAAAAATAATATATCTACATCATATCACCCTCAAACTAGTGGTTTAGCTGAGGTTTCTAATAAAGAGTTCAAAAGAATATTGGAAAAAGCTATTAATCCTAGCTGGAAGGATTAGTCTTTGAAACTTGATGATTCGCTATGAGCTTATAGGTCTGCTTATAAATCACCAATTGGAATGTCTCCTTATATAATAATATTTCACTAAGTTGGCCATTTACCAGTGGAACTTAAACATAAAGCATATTGTGTGATTAAAGAATTTAATTAAAATTTGAAAGAAGCTGGTGAGAAGAGATTGATGTAGCTAAATGAACTTAAGGAAATTATCAATGTATATTGTGATATTGCAAAAAATTATAAAGAGAATGAAAAATTTGTATGATCGGAAGAGATTTTTTTGGAAAGATTTTGAGCATGGAGAAGAGGTTTTACTATATAATAGAAGATTGAAACTATTTCCAGGAAAAATTAAGTCTATGTGGTCGGAATCATTTACTGTAATTAAAGTTTATCCTTTTCATACAATTGATATTAATAAACCTAAAATTGGAAGGATATTAAAAGTTAACTGAGAATGACTTAAAGTTTATATAGGTGTAAATAAGCCTATAATTAATGAAGTTCTAATGCTGGGTCAACTCAAGTAATCATTTGGATTTATCGGGCTAATGACATTAAACCAAGCGCTTCTTGGGAGACAACCCAAGGTTTTTATTAGTGTGTATGTTCGTGTTAGTAGTGAGTTGTGTTATTATTTATTATGGATTGGAGTGCTTGCTTGTTTAAAATGATTGTTTGGGTTTGAGATGAATTGCTTTGATTTCAGTAAGTCATCTGAGATAGTAAATCCACAGTCTTCTCATTAATATTGGATTTTAGCATGTTTTGGAGGTACTAGGATATATTTTATCATCTAAACTTTAGTTCTTAATCGAGCTAAGGCCTATCCGGAGTCATGTTGGATTTATTCTTTGGATGGTTCCATCTCAATTTTATTACTTCCTTTATCTCGCCATATTTTTTATCAGGTAGGTCCAATAACCCGATTTTAGATGAACATGTGGATAATCTTTTCATTCTTCTTATTCACTGTTAGAAGTGCTTGTTTTAGAGGATAAGGAAATTCCTGAGGTTGGCAACACATAAGCTAACATATTGTGAACAAACATTTCTATGGGTTTGATATTAATAAAATATCTAAAAGAACCAACTAGATATTTGGAAGAAGATTCCGTCAGATATTGAAAGTAAGGAAGGGAGGTGAGATGAGAAGCTGGATGAGCTAATTTATATGATCTATTGTGTTTGAGTATTTTATAGTGTGAATTAAGACTTGGGGAGGATCAATATAGTCAATTGAAATGTTTTAAACCAAATTCAGAGCATGCAGTAAGGGATCGAGACCCCTGTCATCAAAAAGTTAGGAAACGAACTAGCACCTAGGAGCCCAAAACCTAGTGCCAAGCCACTTCAGCCTAAGCGCCTTGGTACCCATATCACAAAGCCTAAGCACCAGAGTCACCTGCTCGACAAAAAACTGGCTCGACGGCCCCGATTTAGTCATTCTCATTAGATTTTTATCTGGACTCTTCTGGAGTAAATTTAGGGCAATACTTAGGATTCCTTTCTCTTGCATTTGGAATCAACCTTAGAGCATTATAAGCTTGGATTTCCTCTTTCAAAGGTGAAACTCCACATCTTTAACCTTGCATTTCCTTCTTCATCTAAGAAATTTTAGGATTTTTTTGGTTTAACTTTGGATAGGAAATGTAGAGGAGATTTTTTTTACCATCATATTATACTTTTGTTATAGCACCAAAAACCATGGGATTGAGCAAAGATTCGTTTGAGAAGTATAAGTTTGATAGAACAACAACTAAGGAAAGATATCGTGATTTTGTAGTAATTAATAAGGTAAGTGAAAGGGGCTTTGTTAATCCTGGAGAAGAAACTGAAAGAATAATCAAGGGTAAGAAATGGGAGAAGCTCTGTTACAACACTTTGACTGCAATGGTACAAGTGATAAGAGAATTTTACGCTAATATTCCTGAAGCTCATGATGATATGGTATATGTGAGAGGAATGTGTATGGACATGTCTTTTGATCGCATCAAAGAACTATCTTTGGATGATATCCTTTATTGCTATTATGCTGACTCTAAACCAACCTTTGGTGAACTGTATGAAGTGATAAAGTTCTCAACTGATGGTAGTGGTGAGTGAAAAAGTTATTGATGGAAATCTGGTTAAATTTTCTTCTTCAAAATTAAATGGGATATCAAAAGCTTGGAATTTGATCATTTGTGCTAAATTAATGCCTTCTACTAATGTTAGTGATGTGTTCAGAGAGTGAGCCTATCTAAACAATTTCATCAAAAAAAATTTCCCCATTGATGTAGGATCTATCATTAATTTTAATATTCAAGACGCAGTAAAAGGTGGAATAGCCCATGGTTTAGAACATCCATCCATTATCTCTTCCTTATTTTGGAATGATTGACTTAAGGTTTATAGTTGATAAGTGATTCTTCATCCACTGAAACCAATTTCTGCATCAAAAATTGATTTATACAACTGGCATTTAGATGTTAACAAGAATTCTGATTTGGGGCAATCTAGTTCTTCTCCTTTTTGTCCTTCACCTTCTACTTTTTAGAAAGCAACATTTGCTCAGCATTTAGACATATTACAAAATGATACATAAATTCTCCAATGTGAGGCTTACATATTTAATGAGCATCTGTCACATTTGGATCGACAGAATAAAAGTAGATTTGACCATCGAAAATGTGTTTATGCTGCTCAACCTGAGATGTATCGACAAAATTACTGGATTGGGGGTGATAAATCAGTGGAGTTTCCTGCATATCCCCCATATCAGCTATATGAGCAGAGTAAGGCTATGGAAGAAGATTTGAGGGAGAAGCTGATGCTGATGATGATGAATGATGACGAGGAGGATTATATTTATATTTTCATGTTGTTTGGATGTATTGGAAATTTTCTTATTTCTACTGATGTATTGATATATGCCATTTTTTATTGTTGTGCTAGACATTATTATTGTTGATACTATTGTTGTATTGATGTATTTACTTTTTAATTTGATGTATTCTATTAGTATTTCTTGTTGCTCTAGATTATATATGGAACTGTCTTTTGGGATATAGCTGATCTTTTAAATGTATTTTTCATGTTAAACATGATCAACAAAGGTTCACTTATTGCTACATACTTGTCTTTTCTGTTATACATGTATATTTTTCATTTTAGACATCTCTAGTACAAAGTAATTTAGGTCTACTTTCTCACTGTTTATATCTCTGTACTGAATGTTATAAATGCTTAAAAACTCAAGTTTTGGGGGGGGGGGGGGGAAGTGAAAAACTTTTTAAAGCTTAAATTTATTTGTCCTTAACTTTATTTGTCCTCAATATCTTACATTTAAAATTGATATCACTTTAAAATGATTTAAGGTATGTGGTGTTTTCTTTGGGTTACTATAATTTTGATTTTAGGGATGCTATAGAAAACTTGATTGCAATTTCTGGCGATAAGAACTAAACTAGAGTTAAGGTATTTAGTATGACATAACAGGAACGTGATTTTTCTATATATCATAGAAAAGAATTGTATTTTTGAAAACTAGGATTCTTAGATATACACTTTTAAAAGAATTGAGTCTCTATCAAAAAATTATTTTCAAACTAATACTTACAATATTTAAGTGGAGGAAAGTGATGAGTTTTGACTTTAGAAAGAGGATAGTGAAATTCAAAACTATTTAAGGCCTATCCATATATAGTAATCTTTGCATAAGAACATTAACGATTAAAAAGATCTAGAAAGAAAAAGAAAAAGAAGAATGAAAGAAAAATATGAAATAGTGATGAGAAGCTTGAGGCAAAGCCTAATCCAAAATTAATTTCACTTGAATCTTTTTAAAGAAAAAAACTTAGATACAATCCTAAAGTTATTTTTATTACAAAATGTATTAGAAAAATTTTCAAAATACATTTCTTAAATTTTTGTCTTTTATGTTTTCTAGGAATCCAAAGTTTGCCAAACTACAATTAATTTTTAAATAGATAGAAAATCAGGATTCTTAAATTAAATACTAAATATTCTTATACCCTATTCCAAGTCCAATTCACTGAAATTTCTTCTAAATTGCACTATAACATTCCTGGGGCAAAATTATAGGAAATCTAATGAGACCCACTAGCATAAGTTAAGAAAAATGGTTTTTAAAATTACAGTGTTACTTGAGGACAAGTAAAGTTTATGTTTGGGGGATTTTGATATGTCCTAAAGCATGCATAATTGTCTTAGCATTTATTTTTTTTTTATGAAAATGCACTTTAAGGAGAGATATTCATGCATTTTTTGTGCAGTTATAACATGCGGAACACTTGGAGCAAGGTAGAATGGAAATAGAGCGAAAAAGAGTTGAATGGAGCACATTGAGAGTCCACACAAATGGCGCTTAAAAGTTACACTAGCGCCCACACAAATGTATTTATGTCATATTTGGTCTCTAAGTGAAATGTCAATTATAAACTTAAGCATTCTCATCTCCACAACTTTTAACTAGATTATTCTCATGCCTATGAACAAATTCTGAGAAGGGAATATTTCATATGCATATGAGTCTTCACTTCATCAAACGATAAGAAATCTAATTTCCATTTTCAAAATGGAAATTCACTTGAAACTTTATGTTCTACAATGTTATGAACATAATGTTTGAAGTGATATTTCATTTTGGGAATGGAAAATAGATTTCTCATTGAATGATGAAGTGAACACACTTGCATCATATGAAACATTTCCTTCTTGGAATTTGTTCATAGGTGAGAAAATAATCTAGTAAGAGTTGTTGAGACGATAATACTTCGGTGGATAAGTGGCTTTACACTTATAGAGAAAAAATGTGAAAGAAATATATTCATGAAAGGTTTGGTGTAGCTATAGTGATTTCTAGGATTAGAAGTAAAATATGGACAAATGTTCATCAATCATTGGTCTTCGACAACCTTAATAGCCTCGGTAGACTAATAATGTTCCAAATTCAATGTTATCTAAAACATTCAAATCTCTTAAAATGTGTTGATTATTGTCAAATTGGATCACCTTTTATAATAGGTCTGCTACTAGATCTACTAAAATAATTAAATATAATGTATTCAATTGAATGCACTTTATAATATGATGAATATTCTTAGTTTTGAAGGTACACAGGAATAATCGTGCATCAAGATCATGGATGTACGACATACTTTTTCTGGATATAAAATGGATCACCCAGGAATTCTTGAGCGGTATTGAGGCATTTTTGATAGATACTTCTCAACCGTCAGTTTATCTATCTGAGGGTAGGTTTCAGTTTCAATGTTCAAAACAATGAAATCAGACACACTTAACTCCTAACGAAGTAAGATATGATCGATATAGTCATGGATTTCCATCAAATTACTTAATTTGGACTTCACATGAGGAGGATGATCTAAAAACATTCAGCTATGCTCCTTCAACGTTATGATCCTCCATCCGGATTTGACTCAAGTTGATTTGAAGAAACAATTTTTGATGGAGCAATAAATCATTATGCAAGCCAACTGCAGCAGGGAGAGGCACCAAATCCCGAGGCTCATATGATTTATGATTTATTGAATACTGCTCAACAACAATTGTGGAAGGTTGTACTTCTCAATCTGGATTATCTATAGCTCTCAGTATACTGAAAATCACAACAGGGCACAACATTGCCCGAGATTGATTCAATAATTTTGCTACTGAAAGAGAATAATCTACTTGAAAATTTAGTCTCTGAAGGTATATACAGAATAAAAAAAAACTAGTTTTAAAGTTAGTGCTCAAAGTAGAGAAGATTGATTGTTGTGTAATCAAATATATGTTATATTACAAGAGCTGCATGATGGAGACTCGGTTTCACCTTGCACTTTATAGTTTCATGTTTTATTTTCATTATTGTGTAATGTTTTGTTTTAATTTTATTACACAGTATGTTTTTATGTACCTAATTAATAAAATTTTTTATATTGTTGTAGATGTCGATTAAAGATAAGGACAGTCTTCCTCCTCACTCCGGTAGGTGGGTGTGGAGCTCATCATTATTTCACAAAGAAGCATGTTAGGAGAGGTTGTTGGACTTCGACACCCACCCTTAACCCATCTCTCACACCCACCCCTCCCTTACCTTGATCATCATCCCCATCACCACCCCAACCCCGTACTTGCCCACGCAACCACCAACGCCCCCACCCCCAACCTCGCCCTTGCCCTCCCACCCACCTCCACTCTCACCACTGCCCCAACCGTCATTCCCACCCCTACTACTACACTCATCCCCAAACCCTACCCTAAATTCTACCTTTACCCCGATTGCAACGGTATTGAGTGCATTAGAGGCTTATACTGCCTCTACCGGGCAGGAGTCAACAAGGAGTAGATATCATATCGAGCCTGTCAGCAACACGAAGGTTATATTTAAGATGTCAACAATAATATTTTTATTTTTTCTATTGAATATAAATCTAACAATTTGTTATTTTAAGGTTCTACCCCTGACCCAGACTATTCACGTCACTTAGGGTATATTTTGGAGCAAGTACGACTTAACATAATGGTCATGGAATGAGATCCCAATGATAGCTCGAGATCTTTGGTTTCAAGATTTTGCAGTATGTATTATTCCAACTATCTTAAGATGTCTTTATGTATGTATCGGACAAACATAATCCCTGTGATTTTGCAAAAAACAATTCTCTTAGCATCCTCAGCACACACCTGGCACAACTTCTTGTGCAAGGACAACATTTGCCTCTGGGACATGTTTGGCGATATTCAAAAATCATAACAACGTCCTCTGAGGTTCGGATAGGTTGTCTTTGCCTTGTTACTTAATGCTTAGGGTTCCCCGTACAACTAGAAAAAGAGTGAGCAAGTAAAGCAGAGCAGGCGATCAGAATATTGAGGTATGGGACCCTTCAAATACTAGTGGGGTACTCCCATATATAGGATACAAGCGAATGATGGTAAGATTTCATTTCTACTTTAAAGTTTTCTAAAGTTCAAAGATGTATTATAACTATCTCGTTATATAGACAGACTGTGGAAATGAGACATGTGCCATCTGCCAGAGCTGTACATGAACGCACCGACCAGTGGCTGTCCAACCAGTCCTGGATCAAAGACAGATCCCTTGTGGCCAAGATAATTCACGCGCTAAACTAGTTTGATGTTAATACAAGCTAGTTGTAGCTAAATGTAACTACTCTTTTTTAAAAGGAGAGATTCCAGCAGTTGAAGGAGGCAAATCCGAGGTGTCAGGAGGAATTACGACTCGCAAGCATGATCATTACGAGTATGACCTATGGAAGGAGCTGCTGGAGGGATGAAGAAGAGTCGAGTCTACAGGCTCAGGTCACAGGGGTTTACCTTCGACGTTCACCCCTCCACCAATGTATCTGTAGCTCCTACCTCTACCGCATAGGATGAGGAGATCTCCACACATGTTGTAGCATCTCTGCCGAGATGGAGTTCCGCTTCACTCAGATGAAGTTGGAGCTAGAGGCAAACATGGAGGCCAAGTTAAAGGCCGAGTTAGATTCGTTCGGGTAGCGGATGAGGCAATATGGTGAGGCAACATCAGAGGAGGAGGAAGAGACGGAGGATAATGATGATGTGGAGATAGGGAAGGATGATTAGGGGGACATTTTCTTATGTCAATATTGTACATTTGAACATTTATTTATTTTGTGAATAGAAATGTAGATATTTTAGAATAATTGTATTTGATTTATATCATTATTTGATTGTATAATTTGTTGTTCGACTACTATTCTAGTATACTAAATACTTGGAATGTATATTAGATGTTGTGATAACTAGTGTGGCATTGTATAAGAAACAAAGAATCTTTTTTTCTTTTTCTATGCAACAGGTTTCCGACGGCTTCCGTCAATTTTTCAACGACTTTCAACATATCCGTGGGCAAAACCGACGGCTAGCCGATTGACTTATTTACCAACGCCTTGCCGATGGACTTATTTAATGACGCTTATCCGAGACTGAATAGACGACTTAAGTACATCATACGAAAATGATGAGTGCAATACTTTTCCAACAATCTAACCGTCAGTTTCTATAATCGAGGGATTAGAGAAACCAAACTCAAGGAACGTCTGAGTCATTAGAAAATAATGTGCGCATCACTTTTCTAATAGTTTAGCAATCGGTTTTTATAACCAACGCTTTAGTAACTTATAATTGGCAGAAAATTTGTGGCAAGTGTGACGGATGCGACACTTTTTCAACGTGTATGGTGTCGCTATTACCGACGGATCAACCGTCGGTTATATGAACCGACGAGAACTGATGACTTGAAATTTTTTTGAAAACGCTACCGCATTACTTCATTTGTTATGCGTTGACAATTAAATGTCAGCGGAATTTCTATTAGTTTTGAAATTACCAATAAATGTTTTACCTACGAGCTTAAAATCGTCGTTAAATCTTTGAAAATAATAAATATGACGTTTTTTCTCACCATAGATAAAATTTAACCTTCGAAAAAAATCTTCAACTCTTACTTATAAAAAAACGTGCATAAAAAGTAGACGAAGTACGTCAGCTAAACTGTTTCATGAATGTTTAAACCAGCGATAGTACAAATGATATAAGCAGTAGTCGGAATTTCATTTTCAAACATATCTGCTGTTCTGTTACAAAGTCAAACAAGAACTGATGCAAGCTGCAGGGACTCATGGTTTCTCCTGTTTAATTGTCCTACAGTATTCATGATTTCCTTTTCAAGATGAGAGATAGCCTTTTTGTGTCCATTGCGGGCCTTCATTAAACTATACAAATTTTGCAGAAAATATAAAAGCTCAATACGGACATGTGATCTAATTTATTGCTATCTATGCTTGCAAAAAACTTGATGTGCTGAGTTGCTTCATTTGTTTAAACGTGCACTGTTTACTCATATTTTTATATTAAAAATAGTGTTAACCATGCTGTTGCAACAGAAAAGGCAACAAGCCCAGCAGATGACTTAGCCATAAGTCCTTTTTGAGCTCATAATATGAAGCAGTTAGCAGTCTTTTGGAAAGCAAAAAAGTACAGACTAATTAAAGAAACATAATGTACTGTTCTTGGGTCAAATATGGCACGCGCTGCAGCAGGATAATCAGTTGAGAAGTGAATTAGGAATATTATTCGTCGCTTTCAAATCCTTCATAAATTTCATAACTAAGTAGAAGCTCTCCATGTGAATATATTCATGAGATTAATAATGAAAGTCTTCATCTTTCTTATTTTCCTTTTTTTTTTCTCTTTTTTAAAATGCTAAAAAAAGTCTTCGTGTAAGATAATCAACATAGAAAGTGTGTTATTGGCTGCTTTCTTATGTTGAATCTTCCTTTGATTGAACTGTTATTAGTGTTTGATTAATTGAAGGATAAAGGAAATAAATATCAAGATTAGATTTGCCGCAAGTTGGGCCAAAAGCTTTGCATAAACTACAGCTACACTACAATCCCATATGAGAAGCACAACAAGATTAGATGTGAAGAGTGAATTTATATAATCATTCAAAATTAATTGTGCTTGATAAATCAGCAATATCCATATGATCAGACACAAATATCGGTGCATTTTGAATAAAATAACCTCTAGAATCATATTCATGATCATCAAAGGTCAATTTTTTGCAAATCTATAGTTAAATTTAACATCTTAACAATGTATTATACCCAACGATGTCATCAAGTGATTTAACATGAGTTGAATGATACTTAGATCAAACATTTAAAATATAATTGATGTTTTAAACATCAATTTGAAGCTAAAAAAAATTCTAAATTATCTAGGTTTATAGTCAAATTGAGTGGCTCGATGCAAGAAACTAACAATCCTAATATATTTCATTTGAGAGGTTATTAAGGCCCCAAATTGCTTAAGAATAGCATATTATAGAAAACATAATCCTGGTATTTTGGGAGTTTGGGTTGAATTTGCTAACATTCTCTCAAAAAAATTTTAAATATACATTCATTTTTCAAATGAGGCGAGGGAGGTGAGAAGTGTGAATTAAGCGCTAAATTTAAAACTCATAACGAGAGCTTTAAGCTTATAATTACTAGGAATTATGACTACACCGGTGGTTGTTGTAGCTTAACTATTTTAATATAGATGTTTTAGCATAATAATTGTTCAATGCTATTGTTGCCTGATTAATACTAATAAGCTTTTGTTGGCTAACCCCTAGCAACTAATTTACATTGTCATTCCATAACCCCTATCCCTATTCTAATAATAGAATGATACACAAGCAATATAATCTTGTATTATCCTGCTAGAGAAAAAGTAAGACTTTGTAATTTTAATTATATAGTGGCCTGCTTTGAGTACTCTAGGCCACATAATTTTTCTTCTTTTTTGGGTTTTCAAAGAAAAAAAAATTAAGAATTTTTTTTTCTATTTGTCTGCTTGATATTTCAGTTAAGCAAAGATTTAATTCTTTTCTAACCCTTAGAGTTACATAACATGAAATGATTTGACATCATTTAATAGAATGTTCCCACCTTTTTCAAGTTTATAAGCATAGATTCAATGGCCAATACGTGTAAAACTCACAACCTAACTTCTTTTTTTAGTAAAAACTATTCCATAAAACATTGTATAAACCAAGCATCAAGTCTCTCCTTTTTTCTTTAATGAGAGGCATTACCCTGCTAGTTAAGTTGTCTCGGGTCCATCCCTAGAAATCCAGGTACAAAGTTGGAGGATTCATATAATTGGATTCTTAAACTCTTACTTGAGCCTTCACAGCTAGTGCTAGTGCAACAAGGGAGGGTAAACCTACCTTAAGATCAACAACAAAGTTTAATTTGATGTTTTTAAAAAAAATTGAAGTTTAAAAAATAGTTTGAAGGATAGGAGTTTGAAAATATCTGAAGTTTGAAAATTTTTTGGAGTTTCAAAATGGTTTGAAATCTGAAAAAATTTGGAATGTGAAAAAGTTTAAAGTTTTAAAAAGGCTAGAAGTTTAATTTGACGTTTTGAAATGGTTTGAAGTTCAAAATAAAGTTAAGGATTTGGGGTTTGAAATTGTTCGAAGTTTGAAAGAGTTTGGAGAAAAGTATTTAGAGTTTTAAAAGAGTTTAGAATTTGAAAAAGATTTGAAGTTGAAAAAAGTTTAATGTTTTGAAAAGTTTTATCTCTACAAAAGGTTTGATGGTTTGTAGTCGAGAAGGATTGACGTTTGAAAAGGTTTAGAGCTTGAAAAAGGTTTGAAGTTTGAAAATAATTTGGAATTTGAAAAATGGTTGATGTTTGTAAAAGGTTTAAAGTTTACTATGAAGTTTTAAAAGGTTTAAAGTTTGGAAAGTTTTAAGTTTTGAAACTTTGAAATAGTTTCAGGGTTGGTTTAAAGTTAAGTTTGATTTTAAAGATTTATATTTAGGCTGAACATTTCAGTTGAGAGGTTTTCATATGGGTCTTGATTTGAAAAAGTTAATATTGAGGTCTTCAGTCCTAAACAAAAGGAGCATCATTGACTAGAAGGATTTCTTAATGGAAGCTAAGAATTTAACCCTAAGGTAAATATAATATCTTTAAGAATACTAATTGGATGAACATACCTAATACAAAATACATGCATATTCACCCACACTCTCTCTCTTTATAACACGTTTATCAAGATGTAAATGACTTTCCATTATCATGAGTTCATCAACATCCTTAAGACTGTTAACTAGGAAGATAGAAAAGAGATATTTACGATTGATATGGCAATAATGAATGTAGATCTCTTTAATTAATAGGAAGTTTGAGGTGTTTTTGTTGGTAATTATGAGTTACTTTGTCATAGAATACCTACACAGTCTAAGGGGGGTGCTTAGTTTCTTATACATCCTAGTTTTTAACATTAACTAGGGATACCTGGAAGTCTAACATTAAATTTTAGATTGGACAATTCTAGGTTTATTTGTGATCCTCGGTTTCATTTCTATGTTTGATTATCTAGGGTTTACAGTTGATCTAGTAGTGGTGGTATTTATTATTTAAATAGGTGAATTTAAGCTTTTTTTTGTGGATTTGATATTTTTAATTCAAAATTTAATTAAATCTCTTAATTTTTCTATCAACATGAAAATCAAGATATGAAGGTTTTGCTAGGCTCATTGTTTTTCTATTCCATTTGATTTTATCCTTAAGTTTAATTTCTAATCTTGGTTTACTATTCTATGTTAAAGTTTATGAAAGATTTCATGTGTATGTTATTCAAGTATTTATACTTTCAAATTTAATGATTAAGTTTATTAACTCATTTTAATAGTTATTTTTAAAGTTTAAGAAATGCATACAAACATATTTTTTAATAAGAAATATTCTTTTAATTCAAGTGTGTTAAACATGTGGACTAGTTAAGAATGTGATATGTAGTATAGGTTGGTTTAAGGGTTTATGTATAGACAAAACACTTGCAAGTTCCTAGATGGAAATTCGTAAATGTGTAACCTTAGTGTGGAATTCATACTTACAGGCCCGTAGCTTTGGTTCACATATTTTTGAAGAAAGAGAAACAAATTTACTTGAAATTTTGATTTAATGTTTAAGAAAGTTTTTGAAAGGAAATAAAAATAACTTGAGCTTTCAAAAACTTTTAAAAGGCTTGGAAACATGGCTTTAAAAAAGCTATGCTCAAAACTTATTTAGAGCACGTTTAGCTGTGGTTGCCTTTAAAAGCATAGGAGGTTATGTATTAAATGATGTTGAAATTTTGAGATTTAGGCCATATTTAATGAAATTGATAACATATTTACATAATTTCAATCTATGACTCCAACATTAGAGAATTTTCTTAAGACAGTTATGTTTGTTTTAGAACAATGCTATGTATTATAAAAAGAAATATTTTAACATTTTAGAGCATGTTTTGCTCAATTTAATTATTTTAAAAAAGGGTTTAGCAGAATTTGAAAATACAACACACTTAATTTTCATGAAAATGAAATTTTGGATTTCAGAGTCTATTTAGTTGAAGTTATTTATTTCAAAAGAGAGCTATATAAATTTTAAAAATATAACACATTTAATTTTCATAAAAACTAATTTTAAATTTTAGAGAACAATAAGTTAAAATTATTTCTTTAAAAGAGAGTTAAATTTATTTTGAAAATATAACACACCTAATTTTCATAAAAACACATTTTAACATTTTAAAGCATACTATTTAAAGTTAATTAAAAGTTAAGTGAGTTGCACACAAAATAACTTTACTATCCAGAGATTTAAGACACATTAGTATGATTTATACATTATAGACCATTTAGTTGAAGTTCTTTTTAAAAAGTTAAATGGGTTTGAAATTAATGTATATTTAATTTACATAATTTAATGAAAATCCATTCTAAATTTTAGAACACGTTTAGTCGTGTTTAGTTCAGGTTGTTTTCAAAAGGATAGGTTATTTTTTCTCTAATATCAAGTAATTGTGTATTTAGATTGATACAAAGTGTAAATTATCAAAACCTCATTATGCAAATCTTGTAATTGGTAAGGTCTTATGCACCTAACCATGTAAAACATACTTTGCATATATGAGAATTACACATTCTTATAGTTTTTAACACATAATGCACGATTTTGTATAAGCATTTAAAACACAACTTGCATTATTTTAAATAAAAACATAATAGCCAACTTGCATGGTTTTGTCTAAGGCACAAAAAGCCACATAAACTATCATGCATGATGTTGTAAAGGACACATAAAGTTCAACTTGCATTGTTTTACATAACAACATAAAGCCCAACTTGCATGGTTTTCATAACCACATAAAGTAACTTCAATGATTTTGCATAAAACACATAAAGTTCAATTTGTGTGGTTATGTTTAAGACACATAAAGTAACATGCATGATTTTGTATAAGCCACATAAAGTAATTTGGATGGTTTTTCATGAGACAAATAAAGCCCAAATTGCATGATTTTACATAAGCACATATAAAACCCAACTTGCATAATCTTACATAACACAAAAAGTAACGTGGATTATTTTGCATAAGACACATAAAGTAACTTGGAAGATTTTGAATAAGACAAATAAAGGTCAACTTGCATTGTTTTACATAAGCACATATAAAGCTTCACTTGCACGGATTTACATAAGAGCATATAGTAACTTGGGTGGTTTTACATAAGACACCTAAAGTAACCTAACATTTGCCAAGAAACCATTTAACCAAGCCAAGAGAAACATTACGATGAAGGTGATTTTCATCCAAGGCAAGAAATAGTAGAGGGAGAGGTTTCAACCATGGGAAATGAGGGTGAGTGATGGTGAGTTGGAGTTGGTATCTTCAACAAAGCTAAATAAAGAAGAGTGTGGGTGAGTGTGTGCATGGGTTTTGGCTTAGGAAAGTAAGGGAGAGTGTGGGTAACTATGCATGTATTTTGGCCCATAGAAATAAGGCAGAGTGTGTGTGAGTATGTAGTATTTTTGGCCAAGAAAAAGGAGGAAGAGTGTGGATAAGGATGCCGATATTTTCATCAAAGAGAGTGAGAGTGAGTGATGGTAAGTTGCTACTGATATTTTTGGCCAAGGGAGTAAGGGAGAGTGTGGTTGAGTGTGTATGGGTTTTTGGCCAAGGGAGTGAGGGAGAGTGTTGATGAGTGTGTGTGTGTGTGTGTGTGTATTTTTGGTCAAGGGAATGAGGCTAAGTCATGGAGAGTCGGTGTTGGTACTTTTTGGCCAAGGGAGAGGGAGAGAGAAAAATGTAGGGTTTAAGCTAAGGAAAGAATTGAGCAGGGGAATAGATGGAGAGAAAAGTGTAGGATTTCAACTAAGGAAAGATGTAGTGTTTCAACTAAGGAAAAAAGAGGGAGGTGAATGGAGAAATTGGTATGAGGTGTTGGCTAAGGAAAGAAGAGGACGAAAAAGGTGGAGAAATTGGCATAGTATTTTAGCTAAGGAATAGAGAGAGAGAGAGAGAGAGAGAGAGAGAGGGAGAGAAATTGGTATGATTTTTTTTCCTAAAGAATGAAGTGGGAGAGTGAAGTGGAGAAATTGGTAGGGGTTTTGACTAAGAAAAGAAGAGGGAGAAAGATGGAGAAAAGATTAAAATTCATAGCACATTTTCACAAAATAATTTGAATTTATTCAACATGTAACATATTGAAATGATGGATGGAAGAAGATATACTTTACTTGTAAGGAAGCCTTTGATTTCCTTGCTTAAGTGAAGTTGTATTTTCTTGATCTCCTCAGTGAAGAGAGGGATAATATGAAGGATGGGGTTTCGTAGTGTCGAGTGAATAGATCAATCTGAGAAATATGTATGCAAGTTATTGATGATGAATGTTTAGAAGTTCAGTTCATATAATGTCAAATAATATGCAAAGTCAAGCTCACTTTATAAGTTAGTGATACTTGAAAGACATAACAACTCTATCTATGCAATGAGTAATGGCTTAAAAATAAGGAATAAATGCAATATGGAATGCATATGCCTAATTTAATATTTTTATGGCTATTCCTAAAAATCAAAGTTGTTTCTACCCATTTTTATTTAATCTCAATTTTTTTTATTTAATAGGCATGATGTTTCTATAGATTAAATGCAATATTTTCTATTTTTTGTTTCAATTTTGAGATTTCTTTAATCTTCAAAAATTGTGTTGAAATTGTTATATTTGGGGTAAAAAATTTAGTACTTAGTGAGCTTAACGATAATTTTGGAAGAAAATATTAAGTTAAGCTTCCACAAAAAAATTTGTCAGACTTATTAAGTACAAACATCAAAATAACGAAAATGACAAAGAAGGTAGCAGCTTTAGACCAGCGTCAGAGTCGAAAAAAAAAATTTCATCTGAACATCATTGTTGGTTTAGTTGAGGTTTATCCTTCACTTATGTTCATCTTCCCTTGGATTATTTGGATGACTAAATATGGTAGGCACTCTAACTCTAGAAAGAGAAATGATAGTGCAAGGAAAAGAAACCAATAGTGACCTAGATTTACTACAACAAACATACAAAATAAAGTTAATACATCTTCAGTTTTTCATCATTATCTTGAAACATGTAAATAAAAAAAACTACAAAAAATCTTGGTTAACTTATCACAAAAGTACAATGCATAAAAAAGATTTAAGTTAATTTGCTTGTTTTAACCAAATTTTACAAAGCAAAAAAGTACAATATTCAAAACACAACATAATAGAAACGATCTTACCTGCCTTATCCTAATACTTTGGTTAAAGCTTTATGACATCTAAAATATATATTATTAATTTGTGGGGAGAAAATGATGACTGATACCACTTCAAGGTGCACTCACACACCGGGGGCTCGCTCAGGTGTATGTATCATATCAATAATATTAGATTTTTTTTATTCTGGAATGTCGATCCCACAAGGCATGAGGAAATTAAGCTTAGGAAAAACCTTTAGCCTGCTAGTTTTTGTTCTTAGCCTAGAATTAAGATTAGGTTTAAGTTCTACAACTACTCATACGGATTTGCAACCTATTTTAAATATTAGAACCTACAAGAATCCTATTTATCATATATGGATTGGCGAATATCAAGTTATAAAGTTTCCCTCTCTTGTAATGAATTGAGTGGTGCATAGGAAATGTAAAATGCTAATTGTAAATGTGGTTAGTGATAAATAGAAGTAACTCTCTTCTTTACCCTCCCCTAAGTGCATACAAAAAATTGGTTATAAAGTAAATAAACTATGTTTCTCCTTCCTCAACAATTGTGAATGTTTTATATGTAAGCTCAGATTAAACAGTTGATTAAATATATCAAATCAAATTTATTTTGCTGAGGGCAAATAAATTTAAGCTTTAATTGATTAGTCCCCCCCCCCCCCCCCATTAAATATAAACATATTGAGCAATTTAAAACATAAATATAAATGGGAAGAAAATAATACTAAAATACTCTAACTACATGTTTCGATTAATATAAGTAACAAGTATCATAGTAAAGAGCACGTAGTAAGTAGCAAGTACATCTGATCTGAACATAAATATGAATGAAAATGAGGCCAACATGCTTGAATATTACAACTAGAATATAAGGAGTCCACAACACAATAAGAACTGATTTAATAAAAATACATCAGTAACAGCAATAGGGGTTAACAATATCAACCACATAGTAGCATCAACAAGAAATTAAAAAAAAATTAATATCCAGTATAGTAGCAGTAGAAAATACATATAATATCCAATACATATACATGTAAAAAATAAAAACTACTTCTTAGTTTTCATCATCATCATCCTCATCATTGTCTTATGTTTCTTCATCATCTTCTTCTTCTTCAGCCTCCCCATACTTATGCATCAACTAACTACATGCATAAGGCTGGTAAGGAGAATATACAAGAAACCCCACTAAATTATCACCTCCTATCTACTGGTTTTTCCTATACATCTCTAATTATGCAGCTTGAAAACTAGGAAAGTGATTGTTTTGGCATTTATTTTTTTAATCCATATGTGATGTGTGATCCACTAGGTTGTATATCATCGTTTGAATAAAAAATATGTCATCTTCCATCTTTCCCAATCTTTCTGAAATAGAAGCTGGATTAACAAAAGAGTGAGGCTGTGAGTAATAGGTAGAAAACTGAGTAGAGCTGGCTCCACTCCAAAAAATGACATGATTATTGATCCGCCCCAGCAATTATCACAATAATGTAAGTCCCGGTAATAGCACCATAAACTTGCTCCACTCTCTAACAAATTAATTAATTTCTTAAAATTAGGTACTATTACTCACTGGGACTTCTCAAGCAAGTATACGTATAATTTCAATGATGTATGACTCTATTAAGTCTGGATTGTCAATCCCACAGGGAAGTAGTTAACGAGTCCTTAAGGTGAAGTTCTAGTCTACTACTCTAAGGTTTTAGTTTGGAATGCAAATTTAAATTATTTTATTAACAATTACTCCTAAACTACAACACTAAGACTAAAGCTAAACTATCTATGTCAATTGGTTTAGTGAATTTCAAGATATGAAAACTAATTTTCTCTTGTGATTGCCTAAGTTGATTGTAGGATCAAATACTAAGATTTGTTATTATGGCTAGTGACAAATAAGATCTTATCTCTTGTTTACCCTCTTCTGAGTGTGTGAAGAAGTTTGGTTTAACTTGGTAAGTGTTTCTGTCTGTCACCCTAGAAACCCCCAAGTTATACCCATCAAAACCTATCTCCCTATCTATTTGCATTGCTATGTGGACTGCTTTTCCTTCACCCAGTAGTTCAATGTGATCTTCTCAGTTGTTTATGTTATAGCTCTTCCGCGTTTCTATGGGTTCACCATAAACCAATTTAATCGTGACAGATGAAAGAGAGGGGCTTGAGAATTTTTTATAATAAAAAAAAACCATTTGTCTGATTAAAAAGATTTGAATGACAAAATTGTAAATAATAATTTTTGAGTATTAAATATGCAAATACCAAAAATTTAGATGATAGGTACGTAAAAAACACTTGACAGCAACAACACTTTACATTCTGAGTTTCAAGGCATATAGTTTGAGAGGAATTCCATAGATTTAGGGATATTAATGAATCAAAAGAGGTCATATTACTAAAACTTGTTGTGAAAGAGAAAAATTAAAATTTAAAGATGATATTCTTGATAGCATAAAAAATCTGTATCTTTTACAAGACATGAACCACATTTTCTCTTTTGATTTTCTACACTTCTGCTTTGCTTCCAGGTTTCTTAGTAATGGTTTGGAATTTTTATGTCATCATCTGCATTGTTTCCTCCCAACTCTGCAAAAGATTTTATTTAATGATGACATATATTTTGGCATTGTTTTATACGCTTAATCTAGGTGATTTTGCAACCCCTCTTTTACTTTTGAGCCCTTAAATATATTTCACTTTCTGGGTTAACTTGGGTAGTGTTGTGATTTGCTTGCAAATGATCTCTACATAGGGCCATATGATGGATCCAGTTTTAAGCGGAATTAATCTAAAGTTTGCAGGGAACTCCACCAAATGTTTGGGAACTCAATCAGATGTTATGGCTCGTGGATGAAATTCCTACATCATGTATGGTTTTTTTTTTTTTTTTTTTTTTTTTTTTACTTTTTGGAATAGATTTGTGATAATTATAAGTCAATAATACCAACACAGGGCTCAACTGATTAACTCATGATCATGATATCTTTAATATCCTCCTTTCATGCTCTTCATTTTCCTTAGAATTTTCTCCTTTTCTGCTGTGTCTGAGTACCTCACAGAAACCGTTTTGATCTTCACACTGGTAGATGATATTGATCATATATTGTTCATCCTAATAGGCTCGATGGAGCCACAACTTCGAATACCTTGTACTTTTTAAGCTTTTTTTTTTTCATTTTTTAACTTTTGTTTTGATGCTGCTTGCCTTTTATTTTATCCATGTAGCCCCTTTCTTTTTGAAATCTTTTGTTAATATTAAAAAGCAAAAATTTCATAATAAAAGAATATGCGGTTTCATAACACTTACGGATAGGGCTGTCAATTTGACTCGTTGTTCGTGAACAGCTCGTGTTCGGCTCGTTCGTTAAGCTTAACAAGCCGAACACAAACAAATTTTTAAGCTCGACATGTAAACGAGCCGAACACGAACAACAGTTTGTTCGTTTGTTCGTTCGTGTTCGGCTCAATAAAAAAATTATATAACTTTTTATATAACAATATATTACATATATTATTTATATAATAATATATTATATATATTTATGTCTAAGTTTAAATCATAACATCTCATGTGACAATGTGATTAGCGTTTTTTTTTTATATATATTTAATCCAGATTCGAATCCAACACTTTACATCTATTTTTCTCAATTTTAATTTAGCGAGCCAAATTCGAGCTGAACACAAACACGAATATTTAAATCGAGCCGAACACGAACACACTGTTCACGAGCCGATTTCGAATAAGAGTCAATTTCGAACACGAGCCAAATTTGAGCTCGCTCAAGCTGAGCTCGTTTACAGCCCTACTTACGGAACAGCACTCCACGGTCAGGTGATTTCATCTGCTATGGCAACTGTTTTAAGCTAAAAAAGTTGAGTTCTGCCGCTCCGATTACCGGCACGCCTCCCATGAAGAAAACGGTAAAAGTATCTCCTTTCCGGCTCACCTCCCTCCTCCGCCTCGAGAAAAACCCTACACTCGCACTCAAGCTCTTTCGATGCCCGAACCCTGAATCGAATCCCCATCCTTCGGTTAAGCCCTTCCGGTACAGTGCTCGATCCTTTGACATCATCATCTGCAGGCTCGCACAAGCGCGAATGTTCACCGAGATGGAGCAAATCCTCGATCAAATGGCGAACCAGACCCGTTTCACTCCTAAAGAAGCCCTCTTTTGTAGGATCATCTCCTTCTACGGCCACGCTCGCATGCCGGGCGCATCCCTTCGCATTTTCCATCAAATCCCTTCCTTCCTCTGTCTCCAAACGATCCGCTCCTTCAATACCCTCCTCGACGTGCTGCTCCGCCATGGAGAGATCGATGCACTCCAAGCTCTCTGTAATAACCTTGACGCTACCCAATTTTCACCTGACCCTTGTACCTACAACATTCTCATCCGTGCCCACGCTGCCTTGGGGTCAATCCACGGCGCCTGTGAACTGTTCGACGAAATGACGAAGGAGGGAATTAGGCCGACCGCCACAACATTTGGAACACTTATCACAGCCCTTACCTCGGCATCAATGCTAGACGAAGCATTTCGTATCAAGGAAGAGATGCTCCGGCGATACAACATAAAGCCGAATGCGTACATATACACATCTCTGGTGAAGGTGCTCTGTAAAAACAATGAACTCGATCACGCAATTAGATTGAAAGATGAGATCGCTTCAGACGCGGAAATAGGGCTTGATGCGGCAATTTACACGACTTTGATCCGTGCATTTTTCAGAGCTGGGAGAAAAGGGGAGGTGGTGAGTGTCTTGGAAGAGATGAAAAAGAAGGGAGTGAAACCGGAGACAGCGACTTACAATGCTATAATTTCGGGGTTCTGTGAGGAGGAAGACTTCAACGCAGCGTTCGAAGGTTTGAGTGAGATGAAGCGAAGAGGATGCAAACCGGATGTGGTGAGCTACAACACCATTGTGATGGGGATGTGCAGAGCGGGTCAGTGGAGTGAAGCGCGCAAATTGTTTGACGATATGCCGAGGCGGGGGTGCCGGCCCGATGTGGTGACGTACCGTGCGCTTCTCGACGGGATGTGTGAGGCTGGGGAAGACGGAGAGATGGCGCTGCTGTTGGAGGAGATGGCATTCAACGGCTACTATCCGGCGGCAATGAGTTTTAGGAAGCTGTTAGAGGCAGTTTTGGAAAAGGGTGGTGTCGGTGTGGGAGAGTTGGTAGATTGGCTCACTTGCGTCAATTAGGAATAAAGTTTGAATTAATTTTGATGTATAGGTAAAAAATTTTTCATAATTAGTTTTTTATTTTTTTCAAGGGAAATTTCGTACTGACCTCCTTAATGCTTCAATAATATAAACTAAGTTACGTGATATTCAATGAAAAAATTATTTATTTTTAATATACTAAATTTATATTTATCTCAAATCAAAATATAAAGAAATAAAATTAAAATAAAAGGTGATTCCAAATGATCCAAATGAACCCATAATTAAAAAATTACTTTCTTAAAAAATTCAAAATGAAGCGTTTTTCATGTTTTCAAAACATGAACTTGAACGAATTGTGTAAATCACCTGTTATAAAAAGTCAAATTACAAAAACTACATAACAACAACAACAAAAACAACAAAAAAGCCTTTATCCCACTATGTGGGGTCCGCTACATGAATCCTTTTTCTCCGGTGCGTCCTATTTGGTGTCATATTTTCATTTAGTTTTAATAAATTAAGATCATTTTTAATACAATAAGCCCAAGTCTTCCTTGGTCTGCCTCTGTCTTTCTTAACATAAGTCGAAACTAAAACATCTACTCTCCTAATCGGATCATCAGATGGTCGACATTTAATATGACCAAACCACCTAAGACAACTCTATCTAATTTTGTTCGTCACTAGAGCTACACCAACCCTATCATGAATATATAAGTTATTCATTTTGCATTTTGTCTCTAAGTGTAAAGCCACTCATCCGCCTAATCATTCTCATCTCGGCAACACTTAGTATTATGCTTCTCTTTTAAAGGCCAACATTCAACGCCATAGAGCATTGCAGGTCTCACCACCATCTTGTAAAATTTTCCTTTTAGTCTAAGTGTTACTTTTCTATCACACAAAAGGCCCGAAGCATTCCTCCACTTCAACCAGCCAACTTGAATTCTACTATTAACATCCCCATCTATATCACTATCATTTTGAACAATAGACCCGGAATATCTAAATCGTCACATCTTTTAATAATTTGATCACCAAAAATTACACTTCTATCACTAGAGCTACTACTAGTAAAATTACATTCCATTTCAGGTTTAGTTCTACTCAAATGAAGACCTTTAGACTCCAATTTAGACCTCCATAATTCAAGTAATTCCTTGGCTTTTTCTCTCGTCTTATCCACAAGAAGGATATCATAAGCAAAAATCATACACCAAGGCACATCCTCTTAAAAATGTTCAGTAAGACCACCCATAACTAAAGCAAAAAAGATATTGGCTTAGAGCCTATCCTTGATGTAATCCAACAGAAATAGGAAAATGATTGTTCAATCCTCCTTCAATTCAAATACAAGTAACACTATTATACATATCATTAATGACTTGAATATAAGTCATAACAACACCTTTCTTTTCAAGAACTCTCCAAAGGATATCTCTATGAACGTTATCACAAGTTTTTTCTAAATCAATAAAAATCAAATGTAGATCCTCCTTATTATATATGAACTTCTCCATCAAACCTCTCAATAAATGTATAACTTCCATAATAGACCTTCTCGACATAAATCCAAATTAATTATGAGAAATCTTTGTAATATGTTTTAACCTATCTTAAATTACCCTTTTTAATAATTTTAAAGTATGACACATCAACTTAATTCCCTAAAATTTACACAGTCTTGTGCATCCCTTTTATTCTTAAAAATGGGGAACAAAATACTCTTCCTCCACTCCTCAGGCATCTTTTTGAGTTGTTAAAATAATATTAAAATGTTTAGTAAAGCCAAGAAACTCCCAAATCTCTTAAAAATTTCCACACTTCAATTGGGATATACACTTCAATTGGGATATCATCAGCTTTACAATAATATTAAAGAGTTTAGTAAGCCGAGAAAGTTTTTTTTAAAGCTTCCTCAACTTCTTTTTTACTATTGTGACGATAAAAATAAAATATTTTATTATTATTAGAGACACTAATATCAATACAGTCGAGCTATGGTCAATCATATTTTCAGAAACTTCGTTGAAAATTTTGACAAAATAACTCACCCACCTATGTTGAATATCTTTTTCTAAGAAAAACACTTTTTTATTTTCATCTTTAATACACTTCACTTGAGTTAAATCATTACTCACTTGAGTTTACTTGAGTTAAATCTATACTTTTCTTATTTCTTTGTTTGGCTAATTTATACATATAATTTTTTTCCTCTTTAGTATCCAATCTGTTATAAAGTTCACTAAAAGCAGAATTTTTAGCGTCACAGATTGTTCTTTTAGACTCCCTGCGGGTTGCTTGATATTTTTCCCAGTTCTTGACAAAAATATGTCAAGGCTATCCATATCCATATCACAAATAGTAATTTCTCATCTACAACAAGTATGGATAGCTTTGACATATTTTTGTGGAGAAAATTAAAATAAGTGGTAAAAATACTATTTCGTTAATGTCTACCACCATTCTCCATTTTTTTCCTTTTTTTTTTCCTTCAAGTGTTGAGTCTAAGAGTCTCATAATGCCTATAAATAACGATTGAAATCATAACTTTGTATTATTTATTTAAATGTTTTGAGTAAGCATTTGTTCTTCCCTTCAGCTTAGTATTTGTTGGCTTAAATTTTACATTTTAATTAGGAATTAAGTTAATAATCATTAGTTCTTTCTTAATTTATATGCTTCTCTTTTGAATTATTGCTCAACTTTTCTTACATCACCACATTTCTTAAATCCTCCAAGACTTGCCACAACTGAACCCTAGCCTTACATAGTTGCATCCACTCCAAAATCCCTCTCATAACCCTTGACCAAGTTATATGAAACAATGATCTAATCTTGTGCTATAATCCTCAACAGCCATTCAAACTTCATCAAACATAACCATCTGCTAACCCTTCATAAGTAATTTTAGTTATTCAACTTACCCCAATTCAATATCCAAAATGATACTTCCATTCGACCAAAAAAATGCTTATTTTATTTATTATATTGCAATGGTACATTTATAGCACCCCAACATCATTCATCCAGTGTCATAGTGTCATATTGATAGTGTCACAATAGTACATTTATAATTTTGCAATGTTAAATGATAAATATTGTGGTCTCATTAATCTATTGGTATTTTTTATTTAATTTATAAAAATGCTTATTTTATTTATTATCCTTATTCCATTATAATGTGTTATAATTTGTTGTGATTTTTATTTTTGTAGAGCCATAACTAGTGTCTTAGTGATGTTATATGTATAGGTAGAAGATTTTGAATTAGTTTTATTTGATCCAAAAATTAAATAATAATAATAATAATAATAATAAACTAGATAACTAAAAAAAAAAAAATTGAATGAAGGATATGGCAAACCCATAGATGGAGAATATCCAACCCACAACTCTCAATATTTTTTCAAATCTATTGGTACATAAGATACATCATAGCACCAATAGGTCTATAAATTAGGGTAATAATTTTCAACCAAACATAACATCATCCAAAAGGACTAGAACTCTTAGCTTAAGGGTTTAGAAAAACAAAATTTACACATTACAAGTTTATTAAAAGTTTGTACATAATTGTGTCTCTAACAATGTTATAAGGTGATTGTTTCAATTTTTGGTTTTATGAAAACAAAACAGATCTCAGATATTTAATTATTGGGATAATTACATACAAAGCACAAGCACATTGTTATTTACAAATCAAGCACCTGGTTGATTTTTTGAACTATGAAATCAATGCATTTACGCGTGCCAAGATCAAACCATTGTGAATTTTATAAAAATGAAAGATATGTGTTGGGTTTTTTTCACGACCTTTGATATTTGAGTAAGAATTTGGAAAATGGATGAAGGAGGGTGTTTGATTTGTAGATAACAATGGTTTGGGTGCTCTGTACGTAATCGCCCCTTAATTACTTGATTAATCAAACACATCATCAAAAATAACATAAAAAGTTATAAATATTACTTTAAGAAGGGTTCAATTATTTAAATAAAGGAATTTTTTACAATTTCCTGGATTGGGTTTAAACCACCGTTGTTATTCTACCTAATCCATTAGGTAGACAGAGTTTATAATAATATGGGTAGTTAATTTTCTATAAAGGCAAACTTCTATAGTTTTATACATCTTAAGCATTAGAGTTTTTTTAAGAAAAATCTCGATTAAAGATATGGTTTTATCTTCAAGAAATTTCTAAGTTTAAGATTCCAAGATTATTAAGAACATCAAATGGAAAAGCTTAAAAGTAGAGTAGTTGTTCATGGAACCCAAAGGAGGAACAAGAGAAGATGTTGAAGATACTAAGAGATTCAAACACATCTCAATTATCCTATTATTTATTTTTTTTAATTTCCTAAAGAGAGTTATTTGATGTTCAAATTGACATTTTATTATAATGTTAGGACTTGTATTACAGGATATATGATTATATGAAAATCTAGAAAGTGAGAATTTATGTCGTAACTAGATGAACAATATTGGAATCCTAAGACTACAATGAGCTTTATTCGAGAAAGTGGAGCCTCAGAACCCAGTCTAAAGTGAGAGAATGAATCAAACAATGGACTTATAGTTCAATCATATAAACGATTAAACAGGTTCGACATGCTTGGACTTACAACCCTGCATAGAAATGACTGCCATCTTAACCTATCTAATCACAGTAAGAACATGCATGGCCAACCTCATGAAGTGTATGATATGATAAACTATTATTTATTAGAAGAAATAGGTCTTACAACTTGATTATAAAAATCCAGATGCTTATGTATGAATGGTATGCAAAATATCCTAAAACTATTGAAAATTTATTTTAATAATTTTAAATTTAAAATTATTATTGCTCACTACACTCAAATATTTCATTATTTTTGTTAATTCTCACTGTCGAAAGATAAAGCAAGTTGTGTGTGGGTATGCACTTTTTTGAAGATGAATGCTTAGAAGATCATTTTATGAGGTCATCAATCAGTATGCAGAGGTAAACACACTCCATAAGATGATGATCTTCAAAGGATAAATCACTCTTTTTATACAATGATGAGGGCCTGAAGACAATAAATAGAACCAATATTAATGTTATGTTTAAAATTATTTTTTCATGGCTATTCCTAAATCAAAAAGTAATTTCTACTTAATTTTATTTAATTTAAATTTTGTTGTTTTATATGCTTATTGTTCGAAGATTTGAATGCAATATTATTTTTTTTTATTTTAGCTTTGATTATAAATTTCTTAATTTTGAAAACTTATGTTGAAATTATTTAATTCAAGTAGAAAAATTGGTCCTTAGTGAGCCAACCAATAATTTAGGCAAAAACCAACAATGCAATGACTAGAAGAATAGGCAGATTTATAGAGCACAAGGACAACAAAACAACAAATGTACAATAGAGCAATAAGTAATTGGTCCTAAACTAATAGCATACTTATTGGTCAACTAATTCATCAAAATATCATTATTTTTTATTTGATGATTGAGCTTCATCCTCGATGTTCATCCTTCTACTTGTATTTTTTCCTTTTTTGGATAGTTCATATGCAATTAAATGACCAACTATGATAGACAACTTACCTCTAAAAAACAAAACTACGCAGAAAAGTGATGCGATGCAATTTCATGTGTTTTTCTATATTTAATCATGCATATTTTTCTTCATATTTATCACATTTTTATGTTAGAGAAAGGTTATTTTTGGTGTTTTGCGGGGTTATAAGGACTCAAAAGCATATTTCAAAATGAGAAAATGACATATCCATACGAGCCAATATGGTGTAACAATGCCATATGTGGCATAATAACACTGTCCACTTAGTTAGGGAAGCATGGTTACGCCAGACTCGACCAAGACTATGTTGTATTCAGCATAGCTATGCCACATTTGAGCTGTCGATGTTGCTTCTACACTCAAGAAATTTCTACATATGACCACGCTATCGAGGCTACTTCCACACTTAGATAGTTTTTCCTTGCTAAACCTTGACAATGAATGTAACAGGAGATATCAGGGCACAAATTTTCCTTCTTAGGTAGCTCGAGGTTAAAGTTGGATAGTTTTCTGAATAGTTTGATGGTTACTTTAAGTTTTTCTCTTCTTTACTTCTTATTTCTTATTTTCTTTGAGAGAGCCTTGTATAAGAGGGAGATCTATTATTGTGAAGAAAAGATGAATCTTACTTGTAAGTTATTTTTACATTGTAATGTTACTTGCATCAATGATTTCAATGAATTACCTTGTGTTGCTTCTTTTCTTTATGAGTAGCTAAATCTTTTTTGTGCTTTTTTGAAGGGATAATGTTTTTTTTTTTTTTTTTGTGATTTTCTTGCATGTTTTCCTCATAAAATTTTTTTAACTTTATTATATCCAAGTCGTTGGTTAACTTTCTAGTCTTAATTTACTCACGATCTAGGCAACTACAATGTTAGCATTTCTCATGAACTTTGGCCTCTACCCATTTCTTAGTGGACTAATTAGGTTAACCACAAAAAATTGGTAGAATAGGAATATTCTAGTTAGGATTTTACAACATAGATAAAAGATCAACAAAATTCTTAGACGCTTTATAGAGTTAAGTGAAACTTAACATTATGGGTCTATGAACTTAGGAATAGACTTAAGGAGAAATATTATTCTTGGTTGATAACTATCACATGCAGGAACACTTAGAAAAATCACAGAATCACATCACATCCGAGTCATAAAAGTACGAGCCTCATCCCTCTTAACAAACACTAAGAGTTTTGTTTTTTATTTTCCACGATCTCAATTTTTTGCTCTCTTGTTGTCTAAGATTTTGGGATTTGACTTCCAAAAGTGTGATTAAGTTAGATGTTTGAAGTTAGTAAACTAGTGAATTTTCTGTTAGAATAATGTTAGCTATTTTCTTGTGAGATCGATACACAAACTCTTAAACTATATATTAATTGACACATATACTTGTGAGCATGACCACTTGCCTCATAAAATTTTTGGCCATCAAGTTCTTGGCTCCTTTGCTTATGAAAAACTTAATTACTCTGATTTTAGGAGAACTTTAGTTGAACAACTTAGAATCTTGGTTTGGAAATTATTTTTTTTTGTTTAGTTTATTTTGTTTTTTGCTTTCTTGTAATTTACTTTGTACTTGCATATTTGTTTAGCTAATTTCATTACAAGAGATGAAAAATTTGAAAAAAAAAAGCAAAGAAATTTAAAAAAGCTAAAAGGCCAAAAAATTTTGTTTGTTTGTCTTTTATTTTTGCATGTGTAGCCGGGTGTGCATGCAGTTGACTGAATTGTGTGGGTCATTGTAGTTGTATTTGTTATGCTTGGAGCTATTGAGTCTACCTTTAGGAACATGTTTTCACAGTTTTAGTGTATTCATAGAACAGTCAAAGCCGACCTTACTTCGTTTGACCAGAATGATCACGCCTCTAGATGCTTTACAAATGCACATTCACTGTTCGACTTACCCACAAAAAATGGCTAATCATCATGACCATACTATGAAATCACTTAGGAATTATGTCAACCCATTTGTTAAGGAAATCCATATGATTATTAACTACCCAACAATAGAGGCCAACACTTTTGAGTTGAGACCAACCATTATCTAAACGATGCAGAATAGCTAGTTTGGGGGACTACCTACTAAGGATCCAAATCTTCCCTTAGCCAATTTCCATGAACTCTATAGCACTTTCCTGTATAATGGTATCCCCAACAAAGTTTTTTGAATTAGTTTGTTTGCATTCTCTTTGAGGGACAAAGCCAAGGTGTGATTAAACTAGCTTGCTCTAGGATCTTTAATCACATAGACTGATCTTGCCCAAAATTTTCTGGCAAAATACTTCCCTCTATCTAAGACTTAAAGCATAAAGTGATATCACATTATTCAACTGAATAGATGGAGAAACAATTTATGAGCTTAGGAGGAGTTCAAGGAACTTCTAACAAGGTGTCCCCACTTTATGCATTACCCGACTAATTGATCATCCATACTTTTACAATGGGATAGTAGACTCACTGAGGCCCATTATAGATGCTGCAAGTAGGAGATCATTGATATCCAAACCTTTTGAAGAAGCCTATGAGTTGGTAGAGGAGATGACAATCAATAATTTTTAAAGGCCATTTGAAATAGCCACAGGCTAAAAAGTTGCTAGTCCTAACCACCCAAGTAGCTACAATTTCTATGAAGTTAGATACCCTTAGAGTGAATGTAGTGCAAGGATCTCCATCAAGTGAAGAGATAATATAAGGACCTGTGGTAGATCCTAACTTGACAATTTTAGAGATTGTAAATGTCATAAGAAACCAAGCCAATAACCCTTATTCCAACACCTACAACTTCAACTGGAGGAACCATAAAAACTTTCAATGGAGTAATAATAATCGAGCTTAGTGGGGGAAGCCTCAAGCCAACCCTATAGGTAATTGGAAAAACCAAGAAAACAACCCCAATAAATAGGCACATCCTCCAAGATTTCAAGCCAATACACAATCTATGTAGAAAAAATTAGCCTTTGAGGAGCTAGTAATAAAAATGGGAAAACAATTACTGAACCATGTTGTATTTAGTAAGAACATATAAATTAATTAGGACTGTTGGAAAATTCAATGAAAGATAATCCCTCAGGTGCTCTCAAGTAACACTAAAGATAATTCTAAAGAAGAAGAGATGAAACAAATCCAAGCTGTGAGGCTAAGGAATGGGAAGGAGATAGAAGCCATCACTAAAGAGAAGAACCAAAATAACTTGGAACCTACAATCGGAGGTGAGAATGAGACCCTAGTAAAGTACATAGGAAAACCTATTACAACCTCTAAGATTGAGCCAAATAGAATATTGCCACCTTTTCATTTGGGTTGTAGAAACCAAAAAATTGGACCAACAATTTTTTAGGGTAACCATAAAAATTCCACTTTTTGAAACACTAAAACAGAAGCATAGTTATACTAAGTTCATGAAGGTTGTCTTGACCAAGAAAAGAAAATAAGGAATGTTGAGATAGTGCCTCTGACTGAAGATTGTAGTGCCATTATGCAAAGAAATTTTCTTTAGAATATGAGGGAACTAGTGATGTAGCACATATTATAAATGAATTCAAATGTCCAATTATAAGATTCCAAGTAAGAGTTTTAAAAAGTGACTAATTAAGAACTCATTCAAGGCCCATCACTAGAGCCCTATCATGAAGAGCTATTTGAATTTGTATTTTATTATTTTATTTTTAATTTTAGTTTCTAGAATTTTTTAATTTCCAAACATGGCGGCTCTTATGGTCTATCATAAAAAATAAGAAATTAGGATGGTGGTTAGCATTTTAATTTATTAATGGCCACCTACCACCCTTCAAAATTTTCTCCTTTTTTATTGACTTCATATCATTTTAATACATATAAATATGTTGATATGTGATACACCTAAAATATATAGTCTTATGTACACAGCTTTATATGTATTTTTGAGATATTACACTTTAATGAAAGATATTTGTGTTTTTTTTTCTTTCAGGTACAATCAAATGGATGAAAAATGGTGAAATGAGAGAAAAGGGATGATCAAATTTGGAGCAAAAATGAAGAGCAAAAATGAAGGAGGTGCAAAAATGAATTGTGGCGCTAAGCACCCATGACTGACGCTTACATGCCAGTTAAACAAAGAGAGTCATACCTAAACACCAGGTACGCCACGCTTAAGTTCCACAAGTTTTGTATTTTTATGATGAATATTTTAATTATTATAATTTTTATATCAAAATAGAGACCATTGACTTGAAAATTAGATATCTCTTGTTAGAAATGCCCCCTGACCTTGGCATAATCAGGGGAGATATCTAACAACAGAGACATCAAAATCCTCATGGTCTCATGTCATGGTGAAATGTCTATACAAATGGAGAATCCAAATGAGAAAAATAGTATTTAATTAATTAAAAATCATACATGCATAAAGCAAACATGAAATCATTTCCACATTATTCTCCTCTATTCACTAAGCTAGAGAGTATTTTTATTTTATTTTTGTGATTTTTATACACCAAGATATGGATTTTCTAAGTTATGGGAATTAAATAAATCAATTAAATCCCTACATTTCTACTTATCCAGCGCGGTGCCACATCATCTTCGGCATCTCCGAAGCTGCATGCAGCGTCTTTTGATTTGGTGCCACCATTTGAGTCAGCTACCATGCATCCTGTTGTTCCGTTCCATCCATCCATCCACATGATCCAGAGCGTCCATTTGATACATGTGGAAACAGATGAATTCCGTTCATCGTCCCCAAGTCCCTAGCCCGAGAACCGTCCAACTTCAAACCTTAATATCTGTCTCGATACTCAACCAAATCAAGTGAGGCTTCTTCATATCCACTTTTCTTGACCAAGAGAACATATCCACATGGTTAATCAAGCCTTAAATAAAGTCTAAAAACATGAAGAACTAAAATAGGCTTGGTTTAGGGCGAGAGTTTAATACCTTTACCCAAGAGGTGTGGCCATTCTTAGGTGCTTCCAAAAGCTTACCCTGAGTCCAAGGAGCTCCTAGATGAAGCCTTGAGCCATAGTGAAATGCCTAGGTATAAAATCGAGCAAGGCTAATGTGGGGTGTTGATCAAAGTCTACCTTAGGGTTATCTGGTGATGGGGCTTTTATGGGGGATCTTCTTCTCTCACTCATGGGATGGTGTGGGTGTAATTAATTTAGATTTGGTGAATTCTAGAGGGATGTCCTATTTTGAGCTTGATTTTGAGCTCTAAAATTAAGCTAAGGCAATGGGTTTCAGGGCTTGAGTATGGTTGGATTGAACTCAGTGGGTCTTGAAGAAGCTCTAGGATCAATTTGGTAGAGTCTCCCCAAGGAATTTCAAGCTCTCCCTCATTGGTTGGGGAGGATGAGTTTAAATAGAGGAGGCCATAGTGGCTACCACGAATGGCTGAGATGTTTGGGAGGTTGCCTCTGTGGAGGGAAGAAAGTCTATAATGGCCAATTGGACTTGTGCACTTTAGGTGGGTTGAATTTTGAGTTTTAGCCAAGGTTGAGCTTTTGGATTGTGTTTTCTGGCAGCCAAGGTGGCAGCTAGCCAGGTTCATGTCACCATGTGACTCAGGGAGGTCAGGGCTTGGTTTTTGTGAAGTCAATTGGGATTGGGGTTGGTCATGTGTAAAGTGAAGTCAATTGGAGTTGGCCATGTGTAAATGTGTTGATTTAAAATAGAATGGGGCAAGTCATGATTTGAGGTTGGGCTCATCCACCAAGGAAGGTTTGGGTGCTGACGGAAATCAAGTGGTTCAGTTGGGTTAGCATGGTGAAGTCCTCATCTAAGTGTATTAAAGCTAAGGGTGTGCTTAAGTCAGTCATGGGAGAGGCTAATCATGTGTGAGGGGACCACTAAAGAGGTTCCTCCATTTTTCCATGTAGCATGGTGACATGAGCATGTCTCATATGGCTTGCATGTGGCTTGAAGATGGCTTCATGGCTTGTCCTTGGCTTGGTCAATTTACATGAGAAAGGATTTTAGATTTTATGGGATACTTTGTTGGTGTCTGTCATGAGGCCTAATATAGATTGATTTGATCATGAATTTAAAACTTAGGGAATGATTTTAAGGAAATATTTGATTAAGAAAAAAATATTATCATGTGGCCTTTAGATTAGGACTTTTGGAATTAGATGTGGTGGGCTTGAACTTTTAAAATTAGGGTTGAATTTGGGATAAAATTTTGGTCAAATAATTGTTTAATTTGGTGTAGGAATATTTCATGAAGAGTTTGGAAAGGATTTCAAGTGATTTTGAATTGAATTGAAATGCCAATTTGGTGGATTTAGACATATGGTCAAAATTGGGACTCTTTGATTTAGGTGAAATTAAGCTTGCAATTGGGTCAAATTTGGCTTATGTTTGGTTTCAATTGGTAATAGGAATGTTGAATTTTGGTTTAAAATTGAAATTGGGCAAGATTGGGGTCAATTGAGCCAAGATTAGGGCAAATTTAGGGAAATTGGGCCTTTAAGGACAAATTAGGGTTTTTGGTCAAATTGGGTCAATGTGATGGTTAATAATTAAAATTGGGATATTTGGGATGTTTTTGGAATTTTTGGAAATTTTTGGAATTTTTAGGTCATGAGGGGCATTTTGGTAATTTTAACAATTTTGACAATTTTGGGGGTTTTTTGAGAATTTGGTCATTTTAGTCAATTTAGGTAGTGGAGAATGATTTGAGATGATTTTTGAACAATTTTGGTTTGACCATCCTATGGGGATTCTCCTTGAGCTCCCTCATATTGACCCCCCACCTACTAAGTGCTAGAGGTTAAGACTAATATGTGAATCTTCAAGTTGAACGGAAAAGTGTGTAGAATTTCTAATGGAGAGGGTTCCTTTTCTAGTCCCATAGGAATAGTCAACAGGAAAGTCCTATGGGTAGACCTTAGGCTACTAAAGAGGAAAATCTAGACCTCAACCAAAAGTGAGGTCAACACTTACCTAATCCATTTTCAAGAATATTCAAACTATAGATTAGCCAATGTTCTTTATAGCATCTCTAGTGAGGGTAAAGAATGTTATTGCTCCTATTTAGCACAACACAAGCACAACACAAATTTAGCACAACACAATTAGAATACTTCCACAAAAAATTCCTATACATGTTATTGATTCATGATAAGAAAAAAGTTATTTTATTTATATTGCTTTCATCTTGCAAATATCTAGTTAAGTTCGTTAGTTGCTTACTTTATTCTCAATTATCAAAAATTATAAAAAGAATTGAACTTTCATTCCTATTTTAGTATATAGAGTTTAAGTAAGAATATTTTGCTAAGTAGAATTCTGTTATCTAATTTCTCCTATTTTATAAAGTGCATATTATATTTTCCCTGTGGGTTCAATATTCGCCGCTTAATCAAAAACTCTTATTTTACTTGATAATTATATGTATAGTTGTGTAGTATCTCATATTAAATATTAAAACTGTATTCTTACTTGCTTTAAAACTAAGAATTTATCTATATTTTGCTTGGGATCAAGTTTTTGGCTTTGTTGCAAGTTAAGAATTATAATTAAGTAAATTAAGCATATAATCACATACATCACATTGATATCTATAAAGAGAATCGGGATCAAGTTTTTGGCGAAGTTACCGGAGAAAATTAACGAGAATTGCAGAAGTTTTAAAGATTTTTAGAAAGCAAAATTTCTATTTTTATAAAATCTCATTTAAATTTTTAGATTTATTATATGAATATTGTAGTGTTGTTTTTATATAAAGTTATTGTTTGTGTGTTTTTATTTTATTTTATGTGTTTTATAGTAATGTATGCGTAGTTGAGGTTCTATAGGACCAGTGTCTTACGATTCTGAATTAGAAAGAACTATTAGAAAAATTAAAAAATAAAAAATTATTGAAAAAAAAGAAAAAAATTTCAAGAAATGACAAATCAAAATAATCAAAATACTAAAGAGTTTATACCTTTAAGAGATTATGTAAACCCTACGGTGGATGAAATTCATTACAGTATTCAAAAATCTGCTGTAGTGGCTAATTCATTTGATCTTAAACCTGATATTATCTAAATAGTATCAATTATCAATTTGTGGGAGCACCAACTAAAGATCCAAATTTACATCTTGCCAATTTTCTAAAATTGTGTGCTATATTTAAATATGATGGTGTATCTGATGATGCCATAATACTTAGACTTTTTCTTTTCTCACTGAGGGATAAAGCTAAGATATGGTTACATTCGTTAGCACCTGGATCTATCATAACTTGGGGTGCTTTAGCGTGGAAATTCCTTGCTAAATATTTTCCACTATAAAAAACTACGAAGTTTAGAAATGATATTTCATCTTTTTGTCAGTTTGATGGGGAATCTATTTGTGAAGCATATGAATAATTTAAAGAACTAGTGAGAAAGTGTCCACACTATGCTAAACCAGATTGGTTAATAATTCAAACCTTTTACAATGGATTAGCAAGATCTCTTAGATCTATTATCGATGCTGCTTCTGGTGGTTCATTGATGTCAAAACTATTTCATGATGCTTGTTCTTTAATTTAAGAGATGGCTACTAATAATTTTCAATGGCCTTCTGATAGGGTAAATCCTAAGAAAGTAGCCAATATTATTGAATCTGATCCTTCTAAAATGTTAGCAAATCAAGTTGCTGCAATTTCAAGAAAGTTAGACCAATTTGAAATGTATTTTTCTTAAACAATTGCATTAGTTAAAGAGAATTCATTAGGTCAAATGGTAGATTCTCAAGCATCATTAGAAACTTTGAATGTCATAAATAATAAGAAGAATAAACCATATTCAAACTATTATAGCACAGTTTGGAAGAACCATCCTAACTTTAAATTGAATAGTACTTTTGGTGGTAAAAATCAACAATGAGGGAACAACCAAGTAAACCCATAGGGAAACTAGAACAACCATGAGAATAGTAATTATAGACCAACTTATCCTCGATTTTTTGACAGGTAATCCACAATTTAAGGAGAAAAGGTTATCTATAGAAGAAGTGGTGTTACAAATGGGAAATCGATTACAAAGTTAAGGTGCTACAATTAGAAATATTGAGAATCAATTGGGACAAATAGTAAATTCATTAAGTAATAGATGCCAAGGAACACTTACTAATAATACTGAAGTAAATCCAAAAGACTAGAATAAAGAGCAAGTAAAAGTCGTTCAACTTAGAAGCGGAAGAGAGTCGAAAGGTAGAGTTTAAAAAGAGACTGAAGTAGAGAGAAAAGAAATTGATGAACCTGAAGAGGACACTCCAAAAGGTTTAGAGAGACCTATTTCTCCACTTAAAGTTGACTTGGAAAAACCACTACCTCCATTTCTCCATTTACCCCCTACCTCCATTTTCTCAGAGGCTCCATAAACAAAAGTTGGATAAATAATTTTCATAATTTCTGAAAATTTTTAAGAAGCTTACAATTAATATTGCATTTACTGAAGGCTTAGAAAAAATGCCAAGCTATGTGAAGTTTATGAAGGATATTCTTAACAGGAAAATGAAGTTCGAAGATAACAAGACCATTGAACTTAATGAAGAGTGAAGTGCTATAATTCAGAAAAAGCTTCTTGAAAAGCTTAAAGATCCGGGTAGCTTTACAATTCCATGTGCAATAAGAGACAAATTTTTTGGGAAAACTTTATGTGATGTAGGTGCAAACATTAACCTTATGTCATTATCAATATTTAAAAGATTAAGATTCAGAGAAATATCCCCTATTACTGTAACTCTACAGTTAGCAGACCGTTCAATAACGTATCCTAAATGAGTTATGAAAGATGTCTTAGTGAAAGTAGTTCAATTTATCTTTCCTGTTGATTTCATTGTGCTAGATATGAAGGAAGATAAGGAGATACCTATCATTTTGGGGAGACCTTTCTTAGCTATAAGAAGAGAAATGATAGATGTGCAAAAAGGGGAATTACTATACGTGTCAATGATTAAAAAGTTATATTTAATATTTCCAAATCAATGAAATATCCTACAAAAGGTAAAGATGATGAATGTTATAGAATGGATGTGATAAGATATCTAAGTGAAAGCCATTTCAACCATTTCAAAACAAAACAAATTATGAAGAGAAATTGGAAATGAATGAGTTGGAACATGAGCAAGAAGTGGAATTAGATCAATGTGAAGATTTTTAAAAGGAAGATTCAATCTATGTTCGAAATATTTTAGAAATTTTGGACATAATAGAAAAAGATACATCTTTTTGTCCATCAATTGAAAAAGCTTCTAAGCTTGTGTTGAAGTTACTTCCTGAACATTTGAAGTATGCCTTTTTAGGTGATTCCTCAACATTACCTGTTATAATTTCCTTAAAATTAACTACAGAAGTAGAAATGAGTTTAATAAAAACTTTGAAGAGTTACAAGAAAGCCTTTGAATGGACAATTGTTGATATATAAGGGATAAATCCTTCAATTTGTATGCATAAAATTCATATTGAAGAGAACTGAAAACTCAGGGCTGATCCTCAAAGGAGATTAAATCATGTTATGGAAGAGGTTGTTAAGAAAGAGATTTTAAAGTGGTTATATGCTGTAATTATCTACTCTATTTCAGATGGTGCATGGGTTAGTTCGATTCATGATATTCTTAAGAAAGGTGGAGTGACTGTGACTATGAATGAACATAATGAGTTAATACCAACAAGTTAAGTCACAAGATGGCAAATATATATTGATTATAGAAAATTAAATCTTGCCACTAGGAAAGATCATTTTCCAGTACTCTTTCTAGATCAAATGCTTGATAGACTAGCTAAGCATAAATACTTTTGTTTTTAGGATTGATAAACTGGTTATCACCAAATACAAATAGCTTCTGAGGATCAAAAGAAAATAAATTTTACCAATCCTTACGGTATGTTTTCTTTTAAAAGACTGCCTTTTGATTTATGTAATGCCCCTGCTACATTTCAAAGATGTATGATGGCTATTTTTTGTGATTTAATTGAAATAGGAATAGAAGTTCTTCTCGATGATTTTTCAGTGTTTAAAATTTCATTTGAATCATGTTTGGAACATTTATCAAAATTACTAAGCGCTATGAAGAAATAAATTTAGTCCTTAACTTGGAAAAATGTCAATTTATGGTAGCATGAGGAATTGTTTTGAGACAACAAATTTTAGAAAATTGAATGGAAGTTGACCTTGTGAAAATTCAAATAATCGCTAATTTATCTTACCCAACAAGTGTGAAGGAAATTAGGAGTATTTTAGGACATGTTGGATTCTACAGACGGTACATTAAAGAATTTTCAAAAATTGTTAAGCCTTTATACCATTTACTTGAAAAAGATGTAATTCTTAATTTTGATAAGGAGTGCCTAAAAGCTTTTGAGTTATTAAAAGAAAATTAGTCACTGCACCAATTATTGTTTCAACAAATTGGGAAAAACTTTTTGAATTGATGTGTGATGTAAATGTTATGCTATTGGAGCTGTTTTAGAACAAAAGCATGATAAGATTTCCAAAGTAATCTACTACACTAGTAAAACTCTTAATAAAGCTCAAATTAATTATGCCACAACTAAGAATGAGTTATTAGCAGCAGTATACGCTTTTGATAAATTCATATCATACTTAATTGAAATTAAATGTATTGTGCATACTGATTATTTCCTTATTAAGTATTTAATGAAAAAGAAGAATGCAAAACCAAGACTTATAAGTTGTGATAGTAGATACGAAGGGAGCTGAGAATCAAATAACTGATCATATGTCCAAGGTTGAATTAGAAAATCTACTCTATTTTGAAAAAGAGATTAATAAACATTTTCTAGATGAGGAATTGTTCAATGTTAATGAGTGGCGTGTTCCATGGTATGCCGACATTGTGAAGTTCAGTGTTAGTGATATTATACCTATGAAATAAAATACCAATAAAAGAGGAAATTTTTATCTGAAACTAAGACTTGTTTTGGGATGACCCATTTTTATATAAATAAGGAAAGGATCTTATTATTCAAAGATGCGTGCCTTTAGAAGAAACTTATAAAATTATCTAAAAATGTCATAATTCTGATTTTGTGAGACATTTTGGTGTTGAAAAAAGAGCATACAAAATTTTACAATGTAGATTTTATTGGCCTACAATCTTTAGAGATCTTAACGCTTATATTAAAACTAGTGATTGAAATCAACGAGTAGGCAAAATTTCTAGGAGAAATGAGATGCCCCTCAATTATGTGTTAGAAGTTCAGATATTTGATGCTTGGTAATTATTTTTCATCGGACCATTTATACCATCTTTCAAAAATTTATATATATTATTAGCGGTAGACTTTGTATCCAAATAGATATAAGTTGTTGCTTTACCTCGATGGGGGGGTCTAAGAGTTGGAAAAGTGTTGCAAAGTTTTTAAGAATGAATATATTTTGTAGATTTGGGATGTCGTGAGTGATCATAACCGACGGGGGAAGTCATTTCAGAAATGCAATGATGGAGAAATTATTAAAGAAATATCATATTAGCCATCAAATTGCTACAACTTATCATCCTCAAAAAAGTGGTTTGGATGAATTATCCAATCATGAAATTAAAAAAATATTGAAAAAATCTATGAACCCAACAAAAATGGATTGATCACTAAAACTTGACTATAATTTGTAGGCATATAAGACTGCATACAGAACTCCTATAGAAATGTCCCCATACAAGTATATTTGGGAAAACTTTTCATTTACCAGTTGAACTTGAGCATTGCATACAGAACTCCTATAGGAATGTCCCCATATAGGCTAATATTTGGAAAAACTTGTCACTTTCTAGTTGAACTTGAGCATAAGGCATATTGGATGATTAAAGAGTTCAATTATAATTTGAAAGATATTTGTGACAAAAGATTGTTACAATTAAATGAGCTTGAAGAGATAAGGAATGAATCTTATGAAAGTGCCAAAATTTATAAAGAAAAGATGAAGATGTGGCATGGTCGAAGAATTCTTACTAAAATTTTTAGCCAGGGTAATAAGTTTTGTTATATAATTCAAGGTTAAGATTATTTCCAAGCAAACTTAAGTCCAGGTGGATGGGCTCATTTATTGTGATTAAAGTTTATCCTTTTGGAGCTGTGGATATTAAAGATCTTAAGTGTGAGAAAATATTTAAAATTAATGGGCATAGACTGAAACCTTATTTTATAAGGGATCAGCATAAGTTTAATGATAGAATGATGTTGGGTTAACCAGAGTAAACACTGGTTACGTCGGGCTCACGACATAAAACCAAGCACTTTATGGGAGACAACCCATAGTTATCAGTGTGTTTTTATTTTGATTGTTATTTTATGTGTGATTAAGAAAATTTGGCGTAGTATTTTTGAGACTATTATGTGTTAGTATTAATTTTAAGACTTTATTTAGTAATCTAGACATGTTAAAATGAGAATTTGGACATTAAGTTGACTAGTGTAAACATGTGCATTGGCGCTTAAGCGCGACAGTTTAAAAACATGTGCAAAATTAATATTCTAGAAGGGAAAACTACCTAGAAGTTCGTAAAAATGTTCCAAGGCAGTTTCTAAACTTGTCGAAGAGTTATTGGAAGGGTTTAGGCCTATAAATAGAAGGGTTTAGTGAAGGAATTTCACCCTAGATCATTTCTAGCCATAAAGTCTAAGAGAGAAATAGATTTTATGATGATGTCTTCATGGGAGATGGATTTGAAGAAAAAGGAGGAGACCATGAGGAAGAAATTCATTAGTTAAAGTGCACAAGAGATGTATAAAAGTTTCTTAGCCGTTAGTATTAAAGGGATATCAGAGAAGATCAACAAAATTGAAAATACCATGTCTGTACTGAAGACTAAGATATTGGAGATTCATGCACATCTTGAGCATATTGGATGACAATTGAAATGAAATTTAGCCATAATAGTTATATAGAGGAAGGGATAAGGAGATGCTTCTTAAGAAAAAGTGGATTGAAGAAGATTGCATCAGAGCATGTCACCACCGTCCGTTTTATCAACTTTATATTCCAGTTGCTCCAAGAGAGACTAATGAAAGACCTAAATTTGTTCCTTCTAACGAAGAATGGAATTAAGTTCTATGTTTAAAGTTATGTTTTTGTGTGTTTAAATTTGTTAACTTTAAGTGTTTTAGTGTTTAAGACTTGCTTTTATTGGTTGTGTTATTTAGATTTTTAATTGTGAAAAATTGTTAAGTGATTGTATTTAGGAAAATTTTCTCATTTAAGACTATTTGGAATGAGAACTAAGTGTTTAAATATATTTGTACTCATTTGTGAATTAATATAAGTCTGTTTGTGTGAAATTTTGTGTTGTTTTAGCCTCGAATTGAAATAGTCATTAAGGAGAATTTTGAGATAAAGGAGAGTTACAGGAAGTTGAAAATAGTCATTTAAGTGCTATGAGACCATTTAGGGGTGGTTTACTTAGGCAAATAGTTCATTTTATTTTAATTTGAAATTTTTGAAAATCGTGCACTGGCGTCTAAGTGTCACATCTCGCGCTTAAGTGCGAGTAAACCCGAGAGGCGGGCGCCTAAGTGCCACTTACCCACTCTTAAGCACCGGTTCACGAAAACCGATTCGCGAACAGTTAAAAGTAAAAATTTGAGCCAAAAATCACCATTCTTATCCTTCCGTCACCTTCAACCTCTCAAAAATGCGATTTTGGAGAGCTAGGGCCATTAAGTGGAGATTTCTTGGTGGAATCAAGAAAAATTTGCTAAATTTAGATTTCTTAAGGTAAGAGCTTTACTTCTATGCAAAAATTTTGGATTTTCACCATGTATTTTGAGTACATTTGGAAGAATTCAAAATTTTACTATTCATGGTGAAAAATGAAGAAAAATCTATGAAAATTGCATAGGAAGTGTAGTTTAAACTTTTGGAAGTTTAGTTTAGTGGTTTGGTTTAGACTTGATAGTGGTTTAGACTTGATTTTTGAAGCTGTTGTTGGAATTTATCAAATTTGTAGAATGACACAAAGAATAAAGAGGAGCAAAGGCAAAGCCCCTTTCTATTCGAGTAAATTTATTAGTTCAAACGCTCAAGACCGGTATAGTCATGCGTTGCAATCACGCAAACTTATTCAGGAGCGATGTTTTAGAAATCCGGGTGAAGACGTGGAAGATTTAATTGTTCGCCGACAGTGGGAACAATTCTATTATTTTTCTGCTATGGCAGTTATATCTGTTGTGAGGAAGTTCTATGCAAATCTCCCTGAAGCTGAAGACAATCGAGTTATGGTTCGAGGAGAGTTGGTATCTTTTTTTGCCAGAGGTAATCAAATTATTTTATCATTTACCACTGGATACTTTATGTTTTTATGCAAGTTATAGTCCTACTGAGTTATAGTCCTACTGAATAGTCTACGGAAGCGGAGTTAGACGAGATTATTTCATACTTGACTATTGGGGGAGGACTTTGGAAGATTAACAATGAGAGGAAAGTAAATTTCCTAACTTCAAAGTTATGTGCACCTTCAAAGGCCTGACATTATTTTAAGACTATTTCATTTCTGCTCGTCTGGTTCCGACCAATAATCTCAGTGAAGTGATCAGAGAAAGAGCGACGTTGAACTATTGTATTCAAGAGGGAAAGCTCATCAACATTGGAGCTTTGATCTGTCAGACTATCATCAATTCTGCTACAGCTGTTACAATTGAAGGTTTCGAATTCGCTTCCTTAATCTTTTCCTTGTGTGGCAGGCTGGAGTTAAATATTATAGCTGGGAGGACGTGTTATTACCTCTAAAGCCCATCACTAAGGTGAATGTGAAGACTTATTCTGAGCACTCAATTTTTGGCTGTAGAGGAGGATTTTCAAGGAGCTATGGAATGGAGAGATCTGTTGCTTCTACCTCTGCTGCTTCTACATTTAGACCATCTACCTCACGTGCTTCTACATCTTGAGGTGAGTCTACTGAGACCCAATATCAATTATAAGGATGATGGATAATATTAATATATTAATTTTACCGCTGATAAGGTATAAAATTTAGAGCATTTTGCAGAGCATAGTGATAGGTATAATAGGAGAAAAAATGATTACGAAGAGAAATTTTACTTATCTATGGAGAGCCTCATTAGGGGTAACCAAGGAGTGGAATTTCCTCCATATCCTAGATACCCTGGTTATGAGCCTGCAAAAGTTTGGGATAGCGGTGATTCCAAGGATGAAGAGTAGAGCTGAGAGATTTATTTTATGATTGTAATATGATCTGAACTATGTGGTCTGGGCTTGCTACATTTGCATCTATGTGTTAATTTGAACTATGTGATGTGGTTTGTACTTTTATGTTTAAGTGAGAATTGTGATGTGATGTGTTTTCATGATTTGGACTTGAGACATGATATATGTTTACTTGTTTAGATATTGTGATTTGTGAAACTTTTATTTTTAATTATATTGTAATGTTTGTGTTAGTTAGTATTTTGTTTTAAAATTCTAGGGTATTAGCTGTTGTGAGTTTTGTGATTTAGTTAGTTTAGAACTTAACTTAATTCTATATCTTTTGTAAAGTTGAAAATCTTGCAAACTTAGGTCTTAAATTTAAATTTCTGAAACTGATACCGTGTATTTTTCTTTTATCAAGTTTGTTAGTTTGTTTTTATGTTTATAGCCACTGCTTAGAAGTCTATTGAATCTCTACATGTTGAATTAAAATGAAAATATAGAAAATTTGATCAAAAATTAATTTTACTCCTATTTTTAGTTTTATACTTGTATCATTAGGGTTTAAAAATTCCTGTTAGTATGTTATTTTAAATTTTCATTCATGCTTATATATATCTGATACTAAACTATTTAATCTGTTAAAAATTTAAGTTTGGGGGGATGAAAAATATTTTCAAAACTAAAATTTTAATTGTTCTCAAATGTCCTACAAGTGAATTTGATTTGAAAAGAAAAAAAAATTGATTATGTATAAGAAGTTATATTAGGGAAGAGAAGTTATATTAAGTTATATTAGGGAAGTAAATTTTGATTTTAGAAATGAGTAAAAAACTTTGGTTAGTAATGACGAAAATCTTTAAGTCAAAAAGTTTTTAGATGAGAAAATGATTAGTATAAGTAACTATCTTTAGTAAGAAAAATTGTATTTTTGAAAAATTTAGATGATTTAGACTTTTATTTTTAATACTTAAATTTCTTTTATCAAAATAAATTTCAAAACTATTATTATATTTATAAGTAAAAGACTTATATTAACACTTTACTTTAGGAAAGGAGAACTGGAATTCAAAATCATTAAAAACCTATCCAGATATAGTAATCCTTGCCTTAAAAGAAAAGAAAAAAAAAGAAAAGAAAAAGAAAAAAAAGAAAAAGAAAAGAAAAAGAAAAAGAAAAAAAAATTATGAAGGAGAAGCTTGAGGATTAGTGTCTAATCAAAAATTGGTTCTATGTTTGATCTTTTTAAAGTATAAGACTTGTGAAACTTTTAATCTTATAGATGTAATATAGTAAGTAAAATTATTTTTAATGAAAATTTTTAAGTAGAGATAATAAAAGAACTAAATTCTAAATTTGAAAAATGTACAATACATTTCTGAATTAGATAGAAACTCATATTTTCATCTTTCTTGACTTTAAGAATTTCTAAACTTTAAGTTGATCTCATTTAGTGAATATTTTTTTCTAAATTAGACTGCAATATTTCTAAATCAAAATTTAATTAACTCCTAAAGAAACTCATATACATATCATAACTATTTAGTTTTTAAAGATTGAAGTGTCACTTGAGAACAAGTAACATTTTATGTTTGGGGGATTTCGATACACCTAAAATATATAATATTTTTAGACACATTTTTATACCTATTTTTGAGATATTGCGCTTTAATGGAATATATTTTTGTGTTTTTTCTTGCAGATACAGGTAAAAAGGGTGAAAAATGCTTAAAGGAGTGAAACGAATCAAATTTGGATCAAATTTGGAGCAAAAAGGTGAAAGATGTGCAAAAGAGTTTTGGTGATTTGGCGCTTAAGCGCTGGTTAAACAGAGAAAACCACGCCTAAGCGCTAGAGGTCCCGCGCTTAAGAGCCAGTGGCAGTTATTGGGCGAGTAAATTTGGTTTCTGCGAATTTCGAAGAGGTTTTTGAAACACCCATTGGCTTATAGGTGGTTATAACCACCATGGATGAAAATTATCATGAAAGGATGCATCTTTTGGGGAAATACATCAAATCTAGACATATTTTGAAGAGAAACCAAGGCACCTTTTGGAAAATTATAAAAGAAAGAAAATTATAAAAGAAAAAAGAGAGAACTTAGAAAAGAGTTCAGAAATTATTAGAAAGTTTTGAAAGTTCTGATTTGGGGAGTTAGTTCTGAGAGATTTTCAAGCACTACATTTACTTTTATTTTATCCTTTTTGTTATTTTATTTTGAGTGATTATAAAGAGAAGAGAATCAAAGGAACTTCAAGAGTTTAGTGGAGGACTTGAGATAAGTTCTTATCTTTTTGTTTTGAGATTGTTTTTGGTTTTAATTGAGACTTGTTGTTGGTTTAACAATGATTTCTTCTTTTAAACTAAAGTGTGGTTTTG
>NW_018165145.1:44991-45236 GCF_001263595.1 Phalaenopsis equestris | reverse complement strand
GTTTTCTTTATCTTTCTTCTAAAAATGATAAGTAATTAAGTTTTGGACGGAAGTTGTGGAAAGTATTGATCTTCAATGATGGAAGAAGTTGTGATGATTTAAATCCATGCACTTCATTTACTTCTTGGTTTAACCAATCTAGATGTTAAAATTTGTTGTGACAACATGTAAGAACCGGGCTGGTATTGTCTCAGTCAACAATTGGAAAGAATCACATGAGGTTGTATGAATGAGAATGTAGTTCA
>NW_018165145.1:40972-44928 GCF_001263595.1 Phalaenopsis equestris | reverse complement strand
CCCCCAACTTGGTTTATTGTTTTAGGTTCTGATACGAGAATGTTAGCCCCTAGGTGGAGGGAATTGAGGGAACTCTAGAGTGAGAGCTAGTATCTTCCCTGCCTAGTCGGTCTTCAAAACTATTCAAACTTTAAATTAGTTAATGTTCTTTATAGCATCTCTAGTAAGGGTAAAGAATATTATTGTTCATATTTGGAACAATGCAATTTACATACTTCCATAACATAATTCCTATACTTATTACTGATTCATAACAAGAAGAAAGATATTTTCATATTTAATTTTTTTCTTCTACAAAAACTCTAGTTATCTTTTTAAATTGTTATTGTTCTATCAAAATATTGAAAATAGCAAAACTATTTAAATTTTCATTACTTCTAAAATCATCTTTAGTTTAGATAATTATCTTTTTATTAAAAATAGAAAGTTTGTTGTTCAATAGTGCATATTGTGTATTTTCCCTATGGGTTCGATATTCAGATCTTATTCAAAAAGTCCTATATTACTTGATAATAATACGTATGTTTACGTAGTATCCCAATATATATAAATTAGAAATTAAATTCTTATCTTTCTTCATGATCAAGTTTTTGGTTTTGTTGCAAAGTAAGGAAATATAAGTGAAATATAATTTGAATTATTATTGTATTGATCATATTAGCAGTATCTAGGGATCAGGCTGCACCCTCCATCATTAAGTCATTTGAGCGACTAGAGGCGTTAGCACTACCCAAGGTGTCATGGAGTGGGAACTTCATGGCCTGCACAAGTAGTCTCATATTTATGCCACCTAAAACTAACGCCAATACGAGTACATGCACCAGTGCTTCTCGTCGTTGTAGGGAGCACACCTGACAGTGTCATTTCCACCACTGCCACCATTCCAAACTTATGGCATGGAAAGAGTATTGATGGAGGGGAGTGCGAGTGATGATTAGGGGAGTGGATTGTTTTATTATTATGTTTTTGTGACATGTGTATGGATTTTTCTTTTTTTAATGTTGGGTTAAGTTAATTTTTAGGATATATTATGACCTTCTGATCTCCTGCACTTGTTTGAGCTTCATTTGTACATTCCCTTACTTGTGGATTTGTTGTTATATTTATATTCTTTTTGAAATGCAATATATCTTATTTCATGTGCTGTTTTACATTTCCTAGGCATAGTTTTTCATTTGGATCAGTACATTCTCATATGGCATGCATATGATAAAAAACAAGTTTGGGGTAAGGATTGATGCGTATAGACTTCCAAGATGTAATGACTCATATTTAAGTTTTAAACTTTATTTTATCGGTAGAGAGTCATGATAGGAGATATGATAATTTAATAATTTATATAATAACATAATTAGAATGTAAATAGTCTTTAAAGGGTGAAAATTTGAGACTTATAGATTAATAGGTATTGGATATTTAAAATTATTAGAAGAAATAGGATCCATCAGTTACAGTAATTCTCAGTGGAATTGAAAAATAAAAAAGAAAAAAAAGGATAAGAAGTGTAACAGTCAGGTTTAAAAGAAAAATCAAAATAAGAGGCTAAAACTCCATGAGAAGAAGCTTGAAGTGGACCTAATAACTAAAAATTGGTGTCCAAATTATCTCCTAATTAATAAGACTTGAAAACCTCACTTAAAGGCATTCTTAGGATAGTATATTCAAAAAAACATTAAGTATAGTTAGATTGGTTGCATAACTCATAAATTATTTAAAAAAAATTTTGAGGAATGAAAGTATTTTAAATCATGCCAAATTAAGAGTGTTGAGATTCACTTAGGCCGAAAAGAAGGGGAATTAAAGAAATGGATATGCCATTAGAAATTAATAAAGATTCTACCATGCAATGATGTTTGCATATCCTTTAGTTTATTTATATAATCTCATTAAAGTACCAAGATAGCTGCATGAGAACTACGAACACCATTTGATTTTCAAATGAGATAGAAGAATACTTAAGGGCAAGTAACAGGTAAGTTTAAGGGAATTGATATGGGGCATTATTATGTATTTTACTTACAATTATTTAGGTTTTTCCTCCTTAATTATCACTATTTTATTCTTGAGAAAAGTTATTTTTGGTGTTTTGCTGGTTAAATGAGCTCAAACGTGTATTTCTGAGTGAGAAAATGGTTGGTCCATAAAAGCCAAGTTAACATAACTATGCCCAAAATAAGCATAATTGTGCTACTCATTTTGGCATGGTGGTATGGTTGCACTAAACTCTGGCATGACTACATCGTATCTAGTGTAGTTATGCCACACTTGATGTAACTATGTCGATTCGCAAACTGCACAACGTGATTACGTCGGGTTCGAACTTGACTATATCATCAAAGCTAGTTCTTCACTTTGAAAGTTTCATCTTGATATAACTCAACAAGGATTATGAAAACGCATATTATGGAATGATTTGGACTTCTTGGGTAGCTGGAGGCTGACTTTGGGGAGATTTTGGAGAGTTTTAAGATACTTTGAGGGTTTGCTCTTCCTTATTAAAGGTTGTTTTTCTCTTCTTTCGCTCTTGTTTCTTATTTTCTTTGAGAGAGTTTGTAAGAGAGGCAGAGCTACTGCTGTAGAGGAGAATATAATCTTAGTTGTAACTTATTCTTACATTGTAATATTACTTGCATCATTGATTACAATGGCATGCCTTCTGTTATTTCATTTCTCCATGAGTATCTAAATGTTTTTCATGCCTTTGTGTTGTTGTGATATTGATTTTTTGTGGTTTTCTCTTATGTTTTTTTCCTTAATGTTTTTCAAGCTTTTCATTTATCCAAGTTTTTAGTTAACATTTATTCTTTATTTACTCATAATCTGACTAATTAGGATGTTAACCTTTGTCGTGAACTATGACTCCTGCCTTATGTGTAGGGTAGGGAAACAATTAAGTTAAACACAAAAATTTGATAGAATAAGCATATCCTAGTTAGGGTTTTGTAACCTAGATATGCGATCGAAACAATCTTGGGGAGCAACTTCAAGTTAAGTGAAACTTAATCATATGGATTTCTGGTTATTCTCTTGACTTAGGCATTCTCTTAAGAAGAAAATATTATCCCTGATTGACAACTATCACGTAAGGGAGCATTTAGAAAACAAAGGAAAAGAATTGTGACCACCAAATAGTGTAGCCCCAACTACGGCCTATGTGGCAAACTGATACTATTGCAACCCTCTACTACAATCTATGTGGAAAAATGCTATCATTAAAGTCCTCCACTATTGTCATTGTAGCCAACTAACACTCTTATAGTTACTCACTATGGTCTATATAGCCAACTATTACAATAGTTAACTGATATGTCCTATGTGACAAACTGCTATCAATGCAGCCTCCCACTATGACTTCTAGAGCAAGTTGATGCTATTACAAGCATGATCTACAACATTTGTAACGGACGGCTGGCTTCACATCAATCAACTGCAATCTTTCCGGCCCGTTATCACTAATAACTTTATTTGTTGTAGCCCAAATGCGGGTATTATCCTTGAACTATTTTTCTATATCAATGATTATTAACGATGTAATTCAATCTTTCCTAATCCAGGAGAATAGTGGGCCTTCTTTCTCATAATCACAAAGTGGATTATTTTGACTAAGCTAGCCAAATAATTTTTTCACAGTCCGAGATTTTTCTACGTAAAAATATATGATGTATTCTCTTGTTACCTCTATATTATCTGCGTATTGGATCATTCTACAATACAAAGATATTAAATTATCACTCTACTGTTGTGAATCTTTTGTCACACACACACACACACACACACACACACACACACACACACACACACACACACACACACACACACATATATGACATATATATATATATATATACATATATTCTCTTCCTACTTCTCTATTATATGTGTATTGGATATTTGCACAATATTAAGATATTAAATTATCACTCTACTGTTGTGAATCTTCCTTTACACTACCAATA
>NW_018165145.1:39633-40824 GCF_001263595.1 Phalaenopsis equestris | reverse complement strand
GTGTATATATATATATATATATATATATATATATATATATATATATCCATGTGTGTCTGTGTGTGTGTAGATGTACATATGTGTGTATAGATGTATACGTATACATACATAAATGTGTGTGTGTGTGTGTGTGTGTGTGTGTTCTCTTAGGAGTGTAAGCGAGTCGCGCTTGATCGAGCTTAAGGCTTGTTTGTGTTCAGGTCATTAAAAAAAAGTTTTATGCATATTCGGTCGCATTTGAAATAGCTCGTTAGAAGCCTATTTGTGTTTGACTTAATTCAAACTCAATTGTTCAAATCAAGTTAGCATTCGAGTTTGAATGAAATTTTAATAAATATTTTTTTTATATTAAACTTTTTCAAAGGAAAAAAACAATATTTTTGTTTTGCTGATTTTCGAAATGGCTGAAATGGGAAAGCTAAAACTTTTTTTTTGCTCCTTTCATTTTTACATTTATGGTGGATTCGCCAAGTAAACACCGCATGAAGAAGTGGTCCATTGGGCCGTGAGCTTGAGCGTAACTTGGATCCATTTACATGGATACCAATCAAATCTTATGTACTTATATATCTAAAATCTAAATTTTATTTTCTTATATTTTGATACAATCAATTGAGACTTCATACTTAACATTCTAGTGTGCTCGTTAATGACAAATCTTATGGCTTATTTTCTGCACATAGGGGCATCAAGCAGGGAGACCCACTCTCTCCTAGTATTTTTATTATTATTTTTTATTATCATTCATAGCTTTTGAACAAATAACATTTAACATTTTTTTTAAATATTTATTTACTTATTTGGAACTAAAACGAGTCGAACACAAATGAGCAAAACATTTATTCGTGTTCGACAGGTTTATAAGTCGAGCTCAAAAAAATTTACTCATGTTCAGCTTGTTTGCTTAACAAACGAATCAAATATAAACTATTTAACTAGTCGAATGTAAGCTGTTCACGAACGACTAACAATATTTATCGCCTATTTGCAACTATTATTGTTGAACTATTATACATATATAATTATAACCTTTATAATTTTATATTCTCTTATTTCGGAGAATAGTGAACCTATGTGGTTACAATCACATTATGGGTTATTTTTACTAAACTGGACCGGTTGTTTTTTCCTTTTCATCATTTTCCACTTAAATCTTCCAGTACACAGCTTTTATATATATATATATATATA
>NW_018165145.1:38771-39249 GCF_001263595.1 Phalaenopsis equestris | reverse complement strand
TTTAAGTTATGGCTGGGGGGATGTATGATCCTATCTCGTTTCCGCTAATCGATTTAAAAATTAATTTTGTAAATCGAATATGGTATTTAAAATATTTTACATTTGGTATCAGAGCGCCTTGATTAACCTCTGCCTTACTTACTATGTTTCACTCTATTTATGCTTAAATCTTGGTTGAGATATTAAGGTTAATGTTCGTTCTTATTGCTCGTTTTTGTGAAATTATTTTGATTTTGGGGCATTAGATTTTTGAAGTTGTTAATCCAAAATAAAACTGGAAATCATGTTGAAATTAAGTTTCTAATCTTTTTTTGTGATTTGAACCATTGATTTTGGCTGAGAAACCGTTAAGTTTCTCATTCGGAGCCGCGAGTCTGAACCGGGTCTGGATGACCCGGCTGAAGGATGAAGACGAGACAAACGACTTGTCGTCTGGGCGCTGGTGATAATGACGTGTCGATTTCTTTCGGAAAAAACC
>NW_018165145.1:32528-34486 GCF_001263595.1 Phalaenopsis equestris | reverse complement strand
TTTACATGAAACAACCAGAAGGATTCTCCTCTAGTGATGGTGAGCACTTGGTTTGCAAGCTAAATAAATCCATATACGGTTTGAAACAAGCCTCCCGTCAGTGGTATTTGAAATTTCATGAAGTTATTACTTCATTTGGTTTTGAAGAGAACGTCATGGATCAATGTTTATACCAGAAGGTTAGTGGGAGTAAAATTTGTTTTCTTGTACTGTATGTGGATGATATTTTACTTGCAACCAATGATAGGGGTTTACTTTATGAGGTGAAACAATTCCTCTCCAAGAACTTTGATATGAAGGATATGGATGAGACATCTTATGTCATTGGCATTAAGATCCATAGGGACAGATCTCGATGTATTTTGGGTTTGTCTCAAGAAACCTATATCAATAAAGTTTTAGAGAGATTTCATATGAAGAATTGTTCACCGAGTATAGCACCTATTGTGAAGGGTGATAGATTCGATTTGAGTCAATGCCCGAAAAATAATTTTGAACGGGAACACATGAAGAACATTCCATATGCTTCAGCTGTTGGAAGCCTTATGTATGCTCAGGATTGTACCATACCTGACATAGCATTTGTTGTTGGAATGTTGGGAAGATATCAGAGTAATCCAGGTATAGACCACTGGAAGGCTGCAAAGAAAGTAATGAGATATCTTCAAGGTACAAAGGACTACATGTTCATTTACAAACGAACTGATAATTTGGAGGTGATTGGCTACTCCAATTCAGACTACGCTGGCTGCATTGTGGTTATATTTTCATGCTAGCTGGTGGAGTTGTTTCTTGGAGAAGTGCTAAGCAGACCTTGACTGCTACTTCCATTATGGAAGCTGAGTTTGTATCCTGTTTTGAGGCTACCTCGCATGGTGTATGGTTGAAGAGTTTCATATCTGGGCTTAGAGTCGTGGACTCTATTTCAAGGCCATTAAAGTTGTACTATGACAACTCAGCTGCAGTATTTATGACTAAGAACAATAAGAGTGGAAGTCGAAGTAAACACATCGACATCAAATATTTAGCCATAAGAGAACATGTTAAGGAAAAGAAAGTGGTCATTGAACACGTTAGCACTGAGTTGATGATTGCAGATCCTTTGACTAAAGGCATGCCACCAAAGAATTTTAAGGATCACGTAGTACGAATGGGACTTGGTTCCATAATGTGATTTACATTGTACGAACTCTTAATTCAGTTGATGATTTCTCATATGGTTTTGTGCACATATTTATTCATTCGTTTATTTTGAGAAATCTCATTCGGTTTGGACTTTGGAATAAACATATGGTTTATTCATTAAGTTGTATGGGATAGTGTTGAGAGACTTGATATAGTGTAATACATGGAAGATAATACTCACTATAAGAGGACCTATCGCCATGATTCATATATTTTGTTTCTCTATATGATATGTGTTGAACTATATGAACCAAGTGGGAGAATGTTGGGATTTTTTCTTTAAGATTCCCAAATTAGTTAATGATGGGAATTAAATTTATTTCTTTAGAATTCCCAAATTAATTAAAACTCTATTTTAATTTCAATACCATTTGGAATTCCAAATTAATTTCAATACCCTTTGGAATTCCCAAATTAATTTCAATACCCATTGAAATTCTCAAATTAATTTCAATAACCGTTGGAATTCTTTGGTGTTTTTAAAAGAAATAATTTTCAGAATATGGTTCATATAGTGTCTAAGTTCAACACATGAATTTAGTAACATTCCATAATGTGGTCACATCCATTGAACTCTGTGATGGGCAGAGTACTATAAATTAGATGTGATGCTTGCTGTTTTGGTCCCTAAGCTTGCTCCTCTTCATTTTATTTGCACCATTGGGTTGTGAGTGAGAAAAGCTTAGAAGATCTATAACAGAAAATTTGTCGTGTGAGTTGTGAGTGTCGACTCTGTTCGTTTAAGTTATGGCTGGAGGTATGTATGATCCTAT
>NW_018165145.1:10210-32365 GCF_001263595.1 Phalaenopsis equestris | reverse complement strand
TATATATATATAATATAATTAAAAGAGCAGCTCGTGACTCCCTATGCGCTAATTAAAAAGAGATTACATAGTTTGGAAGGGATAGTGAATCCCCATCTCAAAGCAAAAAAATACATTATAGCCCTAGGGGTTCCAGTCTCTGCAGTACAACACAACACGAAATAAAATAAAAGCCTAAAGAAAAAGCTATCCAAAAAATACAGGTAATCATCCAAAATGTCTACCAAAGGAATAATATACCCAAAAAACTACATGTACACGAAATCCCAATCCAACAGTAATGTCGAGCAGCAACATCAAAGTGAAGGCTTTTAGTTCCAGTGAGAAGACAAAATTCGAAAGCTGAAAAAAGGACCGCATCGAGCTGAAAATGTAGTGAAGGATCCCTAGCAATCCCGATGTATAATAACAAGTAATAACAAGCCAAAGCCATCATAATGATCCTGCATAAACATACATTGAAACCTGCACCGAAAATAAGATCCAAATATCTGGAATGTATGAGGGAAGAGAAAAAAATTAATGTATGAGGTCTGGAATGTATGAGGGAAGAGAAAAAAATTACCACTCCAAACCCAGTACAGTTCTTGTACCGAGAAATGAAAAACTAGCAAATAGTACCAAGAAAAATGAAACTTCTCTATAAAGCAAGTGGAGACCAAACCATAAGCAATAAATACACCAAACCAATCAGCTATTAAGATTCCTAAGATAAGGTTCATCCATTAAATCCCCATGGAGTAAAACCTGTAAAGGAGAGGAAGGCACTGTATCGACTAATATCGTGGAGGTGGAGGCACCGCGTTTTGCCACCCAATTGGCCGACCTATTAACTTCGCGATGAATAAATCTCCAATGAACCTAAACTGTGGAGGATAATCGAATAATACGGTTAATGTGGTAAGCAACATCCCAAGTGACAAGTTTCCGTTGATTTAACATCTCAAAAAGAATCTTAGAGTCGGTCTCGATCAAAATATTCGACCAATTCAAAGAGACCGCAATAGTGACAGTCATTAAAATTGTGTAAGCTTCATACTCCACAACAGAGTCTGCAATACATGGAGAAGAGAAAAATAGCAGGCAGTGACCACTATGGTTACGCACAACTCCCCCAAAACCAGCACTGCTTTGATTCCAGCTACCATCCGTATTAATTTTCCCCCACCCCATCGGGGGCGGTTGCCACTTCACCAATGTTGGTTTGGTAAGCGACCTACACTGTAGAGGGTGAGGAAGAGAGTCAAAATAAATAATACCCGAGAAGAAATTATCCTTCTTACCACTGAACTTATAAATTTTAAGAGCATAAGAAAGAATACTGGAGATCACATTGGAGCAAGGAGGTTTTTTATTAATATGTTTAATATCATTCCGGGTCATCCAAATGAACCAACATATAATATAAGAATATATGTGTAGAAAATGGTTACGCCTTCGATCCGGGTTGCACAAAAAAGTAGTGGAAATCAAATATGTGGCCAGATAAATAGTAGTGTTAAACCAAAGACCCCCCAATTTCCAAATTTGTAGTGAAAATGGGCAAGTGAAAAATAAATGTTCCAAAGTTTCCTCATCATTGTTGCATAAAGAGCAACAAGACATAAAGAGCAACAAGAGCAACAAGAAGCTGACCTTAACCTCTTGAGCTTGAGGATGTCGTCACAAGGAAGTAAACGATGAAAATTTCTCCACGCCAAGAAAGACATAGAAGGTGTTAGTGCATTATTCCACAAACAGTCCCCCCATGTAGTTGGCTGAAAACGGTGTGTGGAATGATAAATCTTTTTTGTAATAGAGCTGTCGGGATGCATCTTTAACATAGGAGTATCCGGTTTATGGGAATCAAAATTAATAGTAGAAATATAAGTAGCATTTTCAGCCCCCACTAACTGAGTAAGAAGAGGCAAATTCCAGTAATTATTAAGCCAAGTATCAGAGACAAGAAGATCATTATGAAAATCAACCCCAGGAGAAATATTAATTTGAGCCCAAGAGTCATGTCAGAAGGAAACACTATCGCACCGAAGATCCCAAAAAATAAAATTCTCGGCCCACTCCATAACTTGAAGAAGCCTCTTCCAAAACCTTGAATCCCCTTTCCTCCAAACCACCGAAGAAGGGTGAAAATGTTTGCAGTACCTTTCATGTAAGAACTTGCCCATAATGATTGACCACTCTGAAAATTAAGCCAATATTTAAATAAATTAATTTCAGCAATATGATGTAGCTGCTTGAACCCCAAACCTCCCGCCGAAGTAGGTTTGCAAATTACCTTCCAAGAGCACCACTTTCTTACCCGAATGAGATCCCACCAGCAAAAAAATATTAAAAGATCGTTCAAGAATCTTTTGTGTGTTTTTTTTTGATATGAAGAACTTGCAATGTATATAAGGGCATACTTTGACAATGCTCCTAAGCACAGTGATACAGCCTCCAAAAGACAAGAAATTGTTCTTCCAATCAAGCATCTGTTTCCTTATCTTATCCACCAATTCATCCAATTGGGACTGTCGAATTCTACCCTTAATTAAGTTGACACCTAAATATTTAATTGGAAACGTCGAAATGGAAAAACCAGTAAAATTAGTAGCCCAAGTAGCAGTGCAACTGTTTACCAACTTACCAAGATAGATATTACATTTAGTAGCATTAAACTGTAGTCCCAACAACAAGTGAAAGTCCTCCAAAATATTATAAATACTTTTGATAGAGCGTTTGGAGGCATTAGAAAATAAGACAACATCATCAGCATAGGCTAAATGTGAGACCAACACATTAGCTTTATTCTGATATTGTAGAGTTGACTTTTGACTAAATTTGTGATTGATAACTCGGGAGAAATAATCAAAAACCAAAATAAAAATCATAGGAGAAAGATGGTCATCCTGCTTAATCCCACGGCCGGCCTTGGAAAAACCATGTAATTCTCCGTTAATAAGGTTACTATATTGATTAGACTTTAGCCAATTATGAATAATATAACGAAACGAGGTAGAGAAAAGCATGGCTTTGAGAATGTCTAAAATAAATTCCCAATTAAGAGAATCATAAGCTTTACGAATATCTAGCTTAGTAATCATATTACCACCATGACATTTCCTATCAATGTCAAGGAGTAATTCCTGGGCAAGCATAATATTATCCGTAATTCCTCTACCTTAAATTAAAGCGGATTGGCTGTAAGTAATGATCTGATTAAGATGAGGTTGTAGTCGCTTAACCAGAATTTTGTTAATAACCTTGGAAATAACAGAAGTAAGAGCTATCGGACGGAAATGTTCCCACATAGATTTATTTTTAGATTTAGGAATAAAGACCATCGTGGCAGCGAAAATATTATTCCCTTGGGTGTCACCCTTAAAAAAACTCTGAATGACTTTCACCACATCGTTCTGAATAAAATTCCAGCTCTTAACATAGAAATCAGAGGTGAAACCGTCTGGTCCTGGAGTTCTATTGCAATTAATCTCAGAAAAAACCTGAAAAATATCATTTGCAGTTGGGATACCACAGAGCTCTAAATTCTCAGTTTAATCACATACATCATTAAAGAGAGCACTATCAATGATGTCAACATTTTGAGAAGGGAGAAACAGATAATATAAGTACATAAGATAATGGTCGTAGGACGAAGTTTTTCAACGAAGCTCAGCGTTGTTGCATTTGAGGCAATTTCCAAAATGAGAATCGAACAAGGCGGTGCCGTGGCAAGTACTCATCTATCTTCCATGACTCATGTTGGTACAACAAAATAAAAGATCGATACTCTCCCGAACAAATAAAATTTCATGCTTCCAAAGTCTGCCTTCACTAGCATTTTGATATGTGTCTTAAATGTGTAGGGCATATTTATTCCATGTCCAACCTACATGGAAATCAAATTTAATTTTAAATGGCTTCAGAGTAGCTATGAACATATAGATGTATTGAGTTGTGTGAAGCTGTTTATATCTTCAACACGCACTCACGCTTCCGTGCTTCCATAATGAGTTAAAAATTGTATTGAATAAAATTTTAAAATTAGGAGCATATTTCAGAAAATTTATCCTACGATTTGATGATATTTTTACATACAAAATATAATATAAAAAATTTAGGATGATCTGATGTCCATGTAAAGTGGTTAATCATTAAACCACTCAAACATACGTTAATTAAAATTAAAAAAAAAAAACGAAAGAAACCAAACTTTACTCCTTGAACACCTCCCCTCTTAATTTTTAGGAAAAATTTTTTGTCCGAACTCCGGACGTAGCTCTACGTGCAAACTCCAATAATATGTCGTCACGTGTGTTACATCGCGGAGGTTATTTTAGGGTTATTGAAATTAAATTGCAGAAATTATTTCGTGGTTATTGAAGAGAAACTCATATATTTCCTTTCAATAATCCTGAAATAACCCAGGCGGTTTCACTTTAATAACCCGGAAATAACAACATGGAGGTTATTTTGGGATTATTTCTGGGTTACTTTAGGGTTGTTGAAGAGAAACTCATATATTCCACTTTAATAACCTCAAAATAACACTGCGAAGGTTATTTTAGGATTATTTCTAGATTATTTTAGGGTTATTGAAGAGAAACTCATAAATCCACTTCAATAATCCCAAAATAAAACCACAAAAATTATTCCAAGGTTATTTCGGGGTTATTTTGGGGGTATTGCGGTGTCCGCAATTTCACTTTAATAGTTTTTTTACCTGATATAGTACACATGACGACACGTTACTAGGATTCCGCAAGTAACATTGTCCGGAGTCTGGATAGAAAATTTTTCCTAATTTTTTGTAAAAGAATTCAAGTATCAACAAGTCCACTCTACAGCTAATTATGAGTCTTTTACGGGCTAGAGGGATTCCAATCCAAGCATTAATTCGTTCAATATGTTATAATACACTGGCAATATTCATGAAACATTTAAATGTTGATATTGAGTTTACTTCTATGAATGAGTCACTATTTGATTAAGGGACTCAAAAAAAGTTACAAAAAATTGAACTTGTGGCACGTAGAATTTTGATGCCAACTGTATTAAAATGCATGAATATGTGGTATTTAATATAACATGTCATCCATAGCGTGTGGATTTAACTTTATAAGTTAATGTATGTAATTGTCACCGACATGAATTTTATCATATATCATGCACACATGTAATTGTTGTCTTGAGCATGCAGCGATTAAACCGTCTTGAGCATGCAGCGATTAAACCAACTTGATAATATATTTGAATACCATACTATCATATAGCTGAGAGTGTCTTATTATACCTAATCAGGCTAACTGACCCTACTATGATCAGTCATCTGGCATTTGAGTCCTTCGATCACCAAGCTTCTAACGCAAAATAGGATGACCTCAAGTGCATCTTTACATAAATACCATAGATAAAACCAACAAGACATAACATTCATAATTATATATTTTGTGCAACATTGGTGACAAAATAGATCAACATGTCCTTGTAATCCACACAATTTTAAATAGAAACAAAAAATAAATTGTACAAGGCAGTTATAACGCTTTTCGAATTTTGTAGTCCTATTTTGCTTGTCATCGTTAGTCTTATTGTACTTGTGATAAGCCAAAGCATTATAATTATCGTATGCAGTCCTACTATACCTTTTTTATGTGGTTTTCATCTGTATTTTGAACCTATTCATGAGTTGTAAGTTATCCCAATGTATTTGTGCTTCTTCAATTAATAATTTTTTTTTGTCTATATTCTATAATAATTATATACGCTTCAAATGAAATTAATTTGTGATCGCAACAAACTTTCATTGGTAAAAGAAACTCAACTAAACTTAGTAAATTAAAACCTTTATTGAGTTCACGTGTAGGATTAAACATCTTCTTAAACCAAAAATTAATTGTGATCAACTCCTTGCTTCATTTTAATGAATACACTAAGCATGTTTTACATATAACCATATTTTGATTAAGTTTGAAATGACATACAAAAAAATGATTAATAAGTGTCTTTCGTCTCGATTCTGCAAATAACAATCTTAACTATTTTCGTACTTAAAAATTATCTCTAATTTCTTCAACTTGTATACACTCTTGGTATGTTAAAATACTTGGAGTGACAAATTTATTGAAATATGATATATATATCATCTCATGTGTTTATAAATGCTATTCTTCTTGGGGCTCCATATCATTATTGTTTATATTTTTTATATCATTTCTTAATTTAAATCATTATTTCATAATTTTAAATACTAATTATTTTAAATAAATTAACTATTTAAAAGTCAAAGTAAATTTAATATTATTTTAAATTAAATTTTTTTTTATAAAAGATTAATTAATAGCATAATCACTCATAAATTTGTTTAACATTTCAAAACTCCACTCTATAATAATAAAAAAGTAACTTTGTTATATCATATTTTCTCCTATTGTAGATATATATTCAACTTTAAAAATCTAATTACTACAAAATTCATAATAATATTTGTTTTCATTATTCATGAATACTTTTTTTTCTATGACCTAAAAATGTTATTTTTAAAATATATTATTCAGAAATTGAGTTGACATGGCTTGATTTTTTTTAATTGGGAAAATTGAGGGCCTAGCTCAAATTTATTAAATAAAATAAAGTACAAAAAAATCAAACATAATACAGCTCAACACTAAATAAAAAGAAGACAATCCACAAATCTAAGCATAAAAGAAAAATAATAAACTAATACCTAGAAATCAAACACAATGAAACAATTACAAACAATCTGCAACAACAACATCTCAATGAAAGGCAACAAACAAAAATCCAAGTCAGTGGGAGCAGCAATAATCTGCAACAGAGAACTTCAAGGTTTTAGAAAGATAGAATCAATTGAATCATCAATAAAGAGCACATCCAACAAACAGTCGAACCAACAACAACATGTCACGGAGTAGCAACAATCCGCAACACTAGAAAAAACCAACAACATAACAGAAAACAACATAAATTGTTTATACTATTATAAACATTGAAGCATATTCTTTTTAGAAAAACCATAATGTGAAATAAAACAAACCAAACAATAGCTCAGCTAAAACCAAACCAAAATTAAGCAAAAAAAACATAAAAGTTGATTTTAAAACCAAGGAACAATACCTGAGAAATAGAATATGGTTTCTCTAAAGAAATTAGATTATGGTATTTTCAAGGAACAACACCATGACACAACAATTATTCAATGGAATGACCAATAAAACCAACAACAGAATGCACCACCAGAAGCTGCAACAACATCAGCCCAAGGAAAAGTAATGAATAGTCAATCAAAGTCACAACAAAACTTTCAGAGAGGCAAAATAAAAATAAATGATTACTCACCCAAAACCAAATCAGTACAAAGCAACTACAACCGAAAGACTAAGGAAAACTATTCCAATGAACAACCTTTCATTAAATGGTTGAAACCGAAGTTCCATCAAGATTTAATAAAAAACTAATACTAAGAGATAATTCATAAAGAATGGCAAAGTCACAAAACAAGAAATGGGTACATCACAGCTAATACCTAAACACAGTCACATAAGAAAAAATCATAAATAATTATTAACATAAAATCAAAATATTAAATAAAACAAAACAAAAAAAAATAAAAACCCAAAAAGTATCAACAACAACAAGCTTGAAAGACAAAAGAAACCAAACAAGAGAAAAAATATTAAATATATGAACTTAAGAAAGTAAAAATTAAAGAAAGAAAAGCTATAAATACCAAAATATTAAATATTTGACCAAGAATTAAGAAATGAAAGAATCTTAAAGAATCATAAATAATCAATATATAAAAGAGAAACAAAAAAAAATCTAAGAAAGCAATAACAAAATAAAATACAAATACAAAAATATAGCTCAGCCAAAATAAAACTAATATAAAGAAACTCCAACCAGAGATAAAAATATAATATCTCAGTAAAAATTATAAGAATAACTACCAGACCGGGCTGACCTCAAATAAAACTTAACTACCAAATGAATATTTCATTTAATGATTGAAATCCAAATTTAATGAAACTAGATAAATGTAATTGAGTAAATCAAGATATAATCTCTAAAGAATGGCCAACTCCCATGGCAAGATCTAGGTATATCCTAGCTATTACCAAAAACACCCATAGAGAAAATAATAGAAGTCATAACTGATATAGCAATATTATATCCAAAGAGGGTATAAAATAAGCACCGATCCTGTAAAACAAATCCAAAAGAAAAGAAACAAACCCTACATAAAATAAACAATATAAATCAGAACCTAACAAAAAAATTAAAAAATCAATACAAGTAAGCACAACAAAAAACGAAGCCCAGAAACATGAAAAAAGAAGAAAACAACAAAAACAAAATTAAAAACCAGAAGAAAAACTCAAAGTTTATAAAAATCTTTAATGAAACAAGAAATATTGTCTTTAAATTTCAATCTCCTACTCTTCCATTTATTCATCTTATGAATTTTCAAAACTAAGGCATCTATTGAATAGTATGAATTATTGAAAATTCTATCATTCCCATTCTTTCAAACCTGGTAAGAAGTAACATGGACTGCTAGGAAGCAGAATCTCTGAATAATAATAAAATCAATATAATCCACTTGAGAGAGAATATGTAACATATTTTCACTCAAAAGACATTAATTCTCATAAGAAATACATCTCTTTAACAAAGAGTGAGCAAAGTTACATTAAAAAAAATAAATGATTGTGAGATTTATTATGATTCAAGCATAAAGCATAAGATTGATATAAAGTAATATCTTTAGCAGATAACAGATTACAAGTTTTCATACCGTAAAGTAGGATTCTCCAAGTGATGGTAGCAAATCTAATGGAGTAACCATTAAACCAAACATACTTTTACTATCTTGCAAAAGTCGAGTAATCAAATATAAGACCATATGTGAATTTATAACCATACTTATCATTACCCTTCCAAAGACAGTTAATAGAACAAATTATGAAAGGAATCTTGTGATTAGATCTCATACAAGGTTAGAGAATTACACAAGTGGGAGATAAGCTCCACTTACCATTAAAAATTACTTACCTACTTTAGAAAAATAGGAATATTAAACCAATTAGTAACTTTATTACCAAATTTCTCAAAAAGAGAAAAACCTTTCAGCCAAGGATAAAAAAAGAGAACTTTGGGAGGTAATTTGAAAATATTAATAACATCTAATTCTAGAAGCCACTTTAACTAGATTATTCTAAAAAAAGAAGAATTACTTCTATGCTTAATCCATATGGAGCCATAATGATTAAAGCACCAAGTAGTCCAAAGAGAAGGACAATGAAAAGTCCCCAATTAATTTTAGTTTTGCACGTAAGGTCCAAATTAGGCAAACCAAGGCCACCATATATCGAAGGCTTAGAAGAATTAAGCAACAAATAGTATGGAGCTTATCGAAACTATTGTTAAAAAGAAAATTATGACATAAGAATTAAATCTTTTTCCTCAAACCTTTAGAAATATTAATGGTGCAAAACTAATAGTAAATCTAACTCAAAAGAGTACATTTCAACAATTGAAGTCTACCAACTAAAGATAAAAAAATGAAGCTTTCAACTGATAAACCTAATCTTTAACTTATCTAACAACTTATAACAATTTGAAGCCAGAAATTTTGAAAAATTAATTGGCAAAAAAAATAATACCAAGTAGAGATTTCAATATAAAACTACTAATCTCACGTAAATTATTCAGAAGATCCAAATCAATTTATTTTGTAAAACAAAGGATGAATTTATCCTTATTAATTCTCAAATTGGTAAATTTATATAAACTTTCAAAAATATTATTTTGATAGTTAATAGTAAGAAATCAAGTTTATCAAAAACTAATAAATCATTAATATAACTAAGATGATTAGTCTGGTAATTACTAATACAAAGAAAATATTAGAATTGAAAAGATGAATTTTCATAAAAAAAAAACATACATCACAATAATAAGAAACGACGGCCTGATTTTAGCAAAAGATCTCTGCGAAGAAATCGATCGAGCTGAGCTCTGCCATTTTATTGTTTATATATATATAAAAAAAAACTTAATTAAGTATATCCCTTAAAAATTTTGCCTTTCTACAATTACGAGAGAAAAAAATAAATCCTTCAAATCTTTTGCAGTACGGCGGCAACCATCGTCCTCATCGGCGGCGGCGCAATCCCCCCCCCCCAAAACCCCGCCCCCGCCCCCCCCGCCTTCCTCCTCGCCCTCTTTGTTCCATTAAGCGAAATCGTCTGCACCACCCCCGACATTTCAAGCACACCAGCCACGATCTCCGTCACCACCGCACCACCTCTCCTACATATTTCAGTCAAGGCGGCCGCCGCATTCTTCCTACCCAATGAACCCCCCGCTCTCATCACCCCCACAAGCCCCATGATTGCCTTCTCTTCCCAACCCACCAAACCTGCCACCGTTGGCCGCCGCGCGCCCCTGCCGCTGCCTCTGCTACCTTCTCCTCCTCAAGCGCACCCACAAGCGCCCCCACCGCACTAGAATTAACCATCCGCTCCCAACTCTCCGGGTGCATTGACAAGTTGAACAGAGCCCTTACAGCATCCTTTTTTCCCGCCGTGCTTCCGTATTTCAACAACCATCCAAGTGCCTCAGCGCCGCCGGGTTCGTCCACGATAAGTTTCTTGTATTCGTGCAAAGTAGAGAGACTGACGAGCGCCGCCGCCGCGTTTTCTCTTGATTCCGGCGTTAACCCGCTGCGTAAAACGGTTACAATTGAGGCCAGACAGCCTTCTTGGATTATAATCTTTCGCTTGTTCGCGTCGTGGATAGAGAGATTAAGCAGGGCACCGACGGCGTTCGCCTGAGCGATTGGGCTCCCAGAGTTGAGGAGAAGGGAGAGGAGAGGAATTGCTCCTTCTTCTGCAATAATTACTCTGTTCAGCTTCCCAATTTTGGCCAGCAACCGGAGTTCCCCGGCAGCGGCTTTCTTCGAATCAAAGTCTCCATTGGATAAATACTGTATCAGGATTCTTGAAATAGCGCGGGTGGCTTCCATCGTCGCTTTGGAGGCGGCGGCAGCGGCTACACGACTACTGATCCCATGTCCCGAACATGGGACGCTGTTAAATGCGCACCATTGGGAAATTAGGATGCGCATAGGTTGGTTTGGGATGAGCTCGCTGTTGACGAGAGTCTGCCCGGAGTTGGGGCAATTCTTGTGACCCGCGGATATCCATTGCGCTATAGAATTGCGATCGTAGGTCTGGCCGGTGGAAACCACCACTGGATCTGACATTAGCTCGAGTGAAATAGGGCAGCAGAAATCGTTTGGGATCGAGATACAATTCACTGCTGGCTTTGTCCCCAGTTTCCGCTTGTCTTTCCCTGCTTCATGGATACCGAAGAGAAGAAGTTTAGCATAGCGAGCTACGGCAATAACGCCTGCAATGGTGGCGGAATCCGCCTCAGCTTCGGACTCATGGCTGTTGTAGATTTGCTCTTCTAAAAATTTGATCTCAGAGTCGAAATTCCGGGCATCCAGAATCCCAATACGGTCTAAAAATGTGATTTTTAACTCAGCCAGATCCGGCAGCCGCTGTTCCTCAAATTCACTCAAAAAAGACAATATCTTAACACGGAGTTCTTCAACTCTAACATCAATACAAAACCTGGAATTCTTAACCTGCCGCCCGACGAGCTCGACGTGCTCCAGTACGTCGGCTGAAAGGCAGAGCTCGTTCAGGGGAAGAACGTCGAGCAAAATGGAGATTTCATGCTCAAGTTCATGAAAGTGGCAGGAAATCATCTGAGTGTGGAGGAGCAACCAAAGGCGACTCGAGTGAAAGAAGTAATCAAGCAGAAACCTAGCGCGGTGGACGATGATGTAAAATTCATGCAAGCATAGCTTTGCTAAGCGAGGGATCGGTCGCTCAGACTCGAGGAGGAATTCGAAAAGTGTGAGAAGGACTTGAATCCGGCGAAGCAGGGAACGGGCATTCTGGTGCTGGTGCAGCGGCCACCGGCGGCGATTTGAATAGGTGGTTAAGAGGTCGCCGGCGACCGTGATGATCTGGTGGATGAGAGAGGCTGACGAGAGGTCGGAAGGAGCATAGAATGCGCTCGGAGCTGGCGGCTTCCTCAACACAGAGGGAAATGCAGCGGACATTGCTGGCTTTGAGAGCTGCGTTGCCGATAACTTGATACTAGGGATCTCCTTGGCCCGCTGCGCGGCTCTTATAAGTGCAAGTTATTAGGCAGCTAGCAGAAACTGTTTTATTGCGTTTGGACTAGTTTGCTGACGGAGCCGTTCATGCAGATTTCCGGTCAATATCATATGATAAAGTCATTAAGATAAAAATATTTAATAAAATACATATATAAAAAAATTAATTATATAATAAAATAATAAATCAAATTGTACTTCTTTTCTTAAGGAAATGAGGCATCATACATTTCTTATTTGAATGAGAACCATCCTAAATGTTGAACCGTAATCTATCATGTGAATCATACTAGAAGAGAGAGAGAGTGTGTGCACAGTAAGAGTGGTTCTTTTAAATGTCACCGATTGGCTCTTTAATATAAAAAAGATCCCTATTTATAGGCAAGTCGGTATAAAGTAGAAAATTGAATTGTTGCACCTACTTATATGGGGGCATTATATGATATTTTAGACATATAAATAATAAGAAACCTTATGTCCGGTTGTCCTATTATTCGGTCGATGAGGATCAGTAATCCTTAGGTCGGCCACGTAACTCGACCATCTTTATCGTAGACCAAATTAAACCCCTTAAGCTTTATCCAAATTAGGCTTAATCAAACCGTAAACCCTAATTAGGTCTAAACCCTATTGGACCTAATTAAACCTTTAAGCCTTATCCAAATTAGGCTTAATCAAACCTTAAACCCTAATTAGGTCTAAATCCTCTTAGACCTTAATTCTTATCCAAATTAGGCTTAATCAAACCTTAAACCTTAATTTGGTCTAAACCCTGTTAGATCTAATTAAACTTTTAAGCCTTATCCAAATCAGACTTTAACAGATCTTAAACTCTAATTAGGTTTAAACCTTATTAGACCCAGTTAAACCCTTAAGCTTTACCCAAATTAGGCTTAAACTCATTTTAAACCCTAATTAGGTCTAAACCCTACTAGAGCTAATTAATTCCTTATGCTTTATGAAGATTAGAGTTAAACTAATCTCAAACCCTAATTAGGTCTAAACCTTATTAGACCTAATTAAACCTTTAAGCCTGACCCAAAATAGGCTTAGACCCATTTTAAACCTTAATTAGGTCTAAATCCTCTTAGACCTAATAAACCCTTAAGCCTTATCTAAATTATGCTTAAACATAAACTTATCCTTAATTAGGTCTAAACTCTATTAAACATAATTAAACCCTCTAAGCCTCACTTAAATTAGGATTAAACACATTTCAAATCCCGATTAGTTCTAAACCCTATTAGACCTAATTAAACCTTTAAGCCATACTTAAATTAGGCTTAAACACATTTCAAACCCCAATTTGGTCTAAACCCTATTAGACCTAAATAAACCTTTAAGCCTTACTGCAATTAGGCTTAAACACACCTTAAACCTTAATTAGCATTAAACCTTATTAGACCTAATTAATCCTTAAGCCTTACTTAAATTAGGCTTACTCAATCTTAACTTTAATTAGGTCTTATTTACATGAAGACCTAATTAAACCCTTAAGTCTTACTTAAAGTAGGCTTAAACACACCTTAAACCTTAATTAGGTCTAAACCCTATTAAACCTAATTAATTCTTAAGCCTTACTTAAATTAGGCTTAATCAACCATAACTTTAATTAACTCATATCCATAATAAGATTTAGTTAATCCTTAAGCCTTACTTAAATTAGGCTTAATTAACCTTAAACGTAATTTGTTCTAAACCCTATTAGACCTAATTAACCCTCTAAAGGTCACTTAAACTGGGCTTACTTAAACTTCAAATCATAATAAAGTCTAACCCATACCAGACTTAATTAATCTCCAAAAACTTTACTTAAATTTGGTCTAAACACACATTAAACCTAAACATAAACCTAAACCCTTAAGTTCAACCCTCATTGAATCTAACATAACCTTTAGGTTTAATCCTCATTAAACCTAACATATACCCTTAGGTTCAATGCACATTGAACCTAACCTCAATCCTTATGTTCAATCCACATTGGACCAAACCTAAACCCTTAGGTTAAACCCACATTGAACCTAACCTAAACCCTTAGGTTCAACCCAACTTGAACCCTAAATGATGGGTCTAACCTATAGTAGACTCTATCTGAACTTTAAATCTTTGGTTCAACCTAAATTAAACTTAACTCACCTAAACCTTAGGTTCAACCTAAATTGAACCTAACTCAACCTACATCCTTAGTTTCAACCCAAATTAAATCTAAGTCAACCTACACTTTAGGTTCAACTAAAATGAAACTTAAATTAACCCACATTTTTAAGTTCAATCTAAATTGAACTTAAGTTAACCTAAGTCGAACTAAAACTGAACCTAAGTTAGTTTGAACTTAAGGCTTAACCTAAATCAAACTCAACCTTACATGAACCTAAATTAAACCTATCCATATTCCTAGGTTCAATTCATCTTGAACCTAAACCCTGCATCATCGGGCCAACCCAACTCACCTCGGGTCAGCCCAAATCAATTAAATTATCAGAATAACCTAACTTAACCTAGGTTAACTCTTTTAAATTAGGATAAGTTTAAACTAAGCTTAAAAATAATTTGAGTGAAAACCAACCTATATTATGTCAACTCATGTTACTTGAAATCTCGTTTTAGGTCAGTTCAATTCGACGTGAACTAATCCAAAACACAAATTAAATTGATATAAATTTCACCTTAAAAGCTATTAAAACATAAACTCGAACCTAAGAATACAACTCGGTTTGAGTAGGTATTTTGAAGGAGGCAACTGATCCCAATTCTCTTTATATATGTTAATGTGATGCATGCGATTATATTCTTAATTTCCTTAATTATAATTCTTACTTTGCAACGGCGACAAAACTTGATCCCAAAAAAGCTAAGTAAAATCTTGACTTTGAAACAAGTAAGAAAACAATTGTAATGTTTAAATACGAGATACTACGCAAGTATACATATCATTATCAAGTAATATAGGACTTTTTGATTAAGCCCCGAATATCGAACCCACAGGGACAACAACAATATGCAACTACAAATCACAAAAAATTATATAACAAATTTTACTTAATAAAATATTCATACACAAACTCTATATGCTATAATAGAAATGAAAGTTTGTTTTTTTTTGTAATTTTTGAAATTTGAAAATAAAGTAAACAACTAACTAACTTAACTAGATATTTGTAAGATGAAGGTAATATAAATAAAATATTTTTTTTCCTTATCATGAATCAGTAAAAAGTATAAGAATTCTGTTACGGAAGTATTTTAATTAATTTTTTGCCAAATATGAGCAATAATATTCTTTACCCTTACTAGAGATGCTATAAAGATTATTGGCTAATCTATTGTTTGAATAATCTTGAAGACGAGTTAGGTAAGGAGGATATTACCTCTCACTTTAGTGTTCCATCTTCTCCCTCCACCCGGGGGCTAACTGACCAAAGAAAAATATGTTGAGATTTTCATACCTATTTTCTAATATTGATGATATTGCACTTTAAAGAAGGATATTTTTGATGTTTTGTTGCAGGTATGTTGAATTATGGTCATTGGAGAAAAAAGATGCAAACATGAGCGAATCATGAGCGAATTTGGAGCAACATGAGCGAATTTGGAGCGAAAAGGACCAAAATATGAAGATTTGAACTAGGGCGCCGACGACGGGTTTTTTCTTAGAGTTCAAAATTAAATATTCTAGAAGGCCGCCGACAACGCCCTCGAGGCCGCCGCCGACGAGATCAGTGGTTAACTCTACAGGTGCATTGAATGTGGATGATTTTTTAGGGGATGCTTAGGCAAATCTTATCTTGGGAAAACACTTTAAGAGAAACTTTTGGCTGATAATTGAGGAGTTGGGGAGGAAGTTGAAGAGAGTGTAAAGAGTGTATAGAGAGTGTAGAGAGTCTGGTAGAGTGTAGAGAGTTTAATTTGGGGTTAGATTGTGAGGAATTCTTTGAGAGATTGTAAGAGTGGAGGGAAAGTGAGAGATTTCTTCCTCCTTGCTGCTTTGAAGAAGAATTTTGTGTACTGTCAAGAAAGGAAGAGATTCAGAGAAGCTTCAAGGAGTTTGCTTGGGGAGGAATTAGAGATAAGTGGTATTTAATTATTGTAGTTTGTATGACTTTGCTTTTATATATAAATTTCGAGTTTTGTTGTATCTTCCTCATGAGTTCTGAGCAGTTTTCACTGTCTTTCTCCTTGTCTTGAGATTTTCTGAAATGGTGATTTGAATTGGTTGAGCATTAAGAATGTTAAAGAAGTTGTGATGATCTTTTCACTTTGATCATAATTTACTATCAATCTGGCCAATTGATTTGTTAAAATATGTTGAGTTTTACAACTAATATGAAGTTTAAATCAATGATTCAGAGAGGTCAAAGTTCTTGGAAGTTGGGTGCAAATAAATAGGGAAATAAAATTATCGGGCGTTGAATTAGAGATTTTAGAGTGACAGACTAAAATCCTCAATTTGGTCTTATCGTTTGGGTGTTGAAGTGTACATATTAGCCCTCAGGCGAGGGGAACGTAGGAGCTCCGAAGGGAGAGCCGATATCTTCCCGCCTAGCCACAAAACTTAGCCGCAAATTCAGTAGCCAAGCATAGAATTAGTCAATATTTTTTATGCCTGGATCAAAGGGTAAAGAATAGACATGCTCCTATTTGGCACAATACAATTTCATTCACTTTAATTTCTTGACAAGGAGAAGGATGCTTTCTTAAATATTGACTTCACATTAGAAACTTTATTAGTAGAATTATTTATTTAAGAGTTATTAAAATTACATATTTATTTCAATTGCCTATTAGTGACAGATAAGCAGTTTGAACTATATTGTTGTGATTAAGTATTGATTTTCTAAAATTTTAGTTCGTAGCCTCTAATATTACTCCCTGTGGGATCGATATCCAGGACTCCGTTAGAGCTCTGTATTACTTGAGCGATACGTATACTTGCGTTGATAAGTGTGACTTTACAATTATTAAATATTTTACACACCTCTTTATTGAATCTATAACTGTTGTCAAGTTTTATGCATGGTTGCCAGGAAATTAAATCTTCTAGCAGCAATATCAAATTCTTGTAATTTTAAGTATATATAAAGCTGTTGTCACTAACATCTCGCACCAGAACCTGAAATTATAAATCAAGCTAGGGGGGTTTTGGCCTGTCACTCTAAAGTCCTTTAATTCTACACCTTTCAAAGTTTATTTCTATATTTATTTGCACTCATATTTATTTGCACTCAACTCTATATTTATTTGCACTCAACCTCATGAACTGCATTCTCATCCATGAAATCAGATTATTACCATTAATTGACTGAGACAACACCTTCTCGGATCTTACATATTCTCACAACAGAATTAACATCTTAATTAGCCAAATCAAGAAGTAAATGAAGTACAAGATTTAAAATCATCACAACTTCTTCCAACATTAAATACAAATACTTCACACAACTACCATCCAATACTTAATCACTTATCATTTTAAGAAAAAAGATAAAGAAAGATACTCAGAATTCATGGAGAATACTCAGAATTCATGGAGAAAGATACTCAGAATTCATGGAGAAAACATAACCACACTAGAGTTTGAAAGTAGAAATCACGCACACAAAAAGGAAATCTAAATTAAAACCAAATGTAGTCACAAAGATAAAAAACTTTTCTCAAAAACCTCTCCACCAAAGTCTTGAAGTTCCTTTGAGTCTCTTCATCCACTTACAATAGAAACTAAAACTTAAAATAAAAATAAAAGCAGGGGGCGGCGACGACGGCGTGTGGTGGTTGACTATGGATTAGTCTCGTGGATCGGTCCCTTTCCTCTTCAATCCATGTATTCTTTTATAATTTTCAAAAAGGTACCTTAGTGTCTCTTCAAAATGTGTCCCCATTCAATGAATCTTTTAGAAGTTGCCTCCTTTTAAAAGCCAATTGAATGAATTTTCTGTTCATTAACTATTTCCCATGTTTTCACCAAGGGTTGCTTCAAACACCTATTAAAAATTCATCCATATTTAATGAATCATCAAATAACTACTTATGACGATTAAGCACGGGGTACCTGACGGTTAGGTGTGTCACTCTCTGTTTAATTGGTGCGTAAGCGCCAGTCCTGGGCGCTTAAACACCTTAGTTCAATTTCATACCTTCTTCATTTTTGGCTCCAAATTTGATCATTTTCCACTCCTTTCACCATTTTTTATCCATTTGATTGTACCTGAAAGAAAAACACACAAATATCTTTTATTAAAGCGCAATATCACAAAAATAGGTATAAAAATGTGTACATAAAGACTATATATTTTAGGTGTATAGAAACTCATGGTTACTGACAAAATATCTTATAGTCATTCATGGCTAATCCAAACACAAATCCTAAATGACCAGAAATGACTGAATTATGGGATCCTTATCGGGTCATCCCAAATAAAGAATAAACAACAAAATGACAAAAGCTTAATCCACTAAAAAAATTTAAGCAGCCTAAAATTTTTCAATCCCTAAAATCTGAAAAAGACTTGAAAACCTAAATGAAACCCTAACAAACAAAGATCATAGATTGCAAATTGAACCACAGTGTTCAAATCTATGAAGGTCTCTTGGTTTACACAATATGTGGTTGCTAACAAGAATATTTCGGTCCTGGTTTAACTACCTTTAAGACAAAGTAAATTTGGTTAACATGACGACCCTAAGTTGACAGAGCCATAGACATCTTGACCGGGTTATCTAAAAATTTAAAATTCAACAAACTAAATCAATAAATTAAGATATAATTTTGCATTAACTTTTTTTGCGGTATTGTTGAAGACACAAGATGAGTTATGCTTTAAATTTACTTTACATGTTATTAAGATGTGCCAACTCTATTTTGTAGGCATGACACTTTTAAATTTGAAATAGTGAATCTCAAAACTTTGACACAACTACAAAACAAACAATAAAACAAATCAACAACACAAACTAACAAAACAAAGAAACTACACAATGACAACAGAACAACGACAAAATGCAAATAAATAAAACATTTAGGAATTATTGAATCTTTAGAAATATGCTACCCTTAAGACTAAACGTTGACATTTTTTTCCTTGACAACACTTCCATTTTTTTAGAACAAATGTTAACCTTAATTGCGAGTTTTCTTAGAAAGTCTTAACATCTTAAGATGTAGTTTACTATAAGAGCTTGCTCTTATATGAAAACGAGAATCTTAAAATAGGTATCATACCTAATCTCTGGTTATGTGGTTTTCATGTGGTTTTCTTTACATTATTAGATCAGGAGTCAAACACTCCTAAGTTCCCTCTACAATATTTATTACAATGAAGTTCTCTCTATATTTTTATTTTATCTCTTTTTTATTTCTAATTTGTCTTTTCCTTTCTTCTCCAATTTTCTTAACTTAAAGTCACTTACATGATCTGACAGAAGAAAATTATTCAGAGCAGAGGGCTATGTAATAGACAACAAAATGAAAACTCCTTGATAGTAACAACACCAACAAACAACACATTATGAGTAATTGGCAGAGGCTGCGACGACCCGAAGACGAAATGATAAAGTTCATGGATTGCTAACTTAGGATCTTTGGACGTGTTGTGTCAACTACCTTCACGACCAAGTAGACTTAAGTTCTTAGTGGCTTGGCAAAACGGGTCCATGGTACCCTGACTTAGCTACCCCTACCTCCTAAGGATTACTCCTGCCTTCCTTTAACTACCCCTATTGAGCTCTATCGTACCTTTTTCCTTCCTTGGTATCATCTTGATGATCTAATTGCCGATGAGCTGTTGTGCATTTGAGATATGAATATTTGTCCTCTTTCTTTATAAGAAAGATGTGCTTTGACGTATCTGAATTTATTATTAGGTTGATTCGATCATTTCATTGGTTCTGTATGTCAATAAGTTCGTTACCCACGTAAGGACTGTAAGAGACTAACTATCTGCCCTGTAACTTTGTGGGAGTTTTGAAAGCATTGGAGCATTCTCCTATGAGATAACCATCCTTTGATAGCCCTGTGCTACTCGTCACAACTAATATGAGCAAAAATCCTTTGGATCAAGAGTTTTCTTTTCAAAAGATGTAATTAACCAAGTAAGATATGTCCCCTTGGGAGCACTCAAGACATCAAAACAGGAAAATACATCTGAATCTCTGGTTGTCGATAGTCTACATAGGTACTCTTTTGTAGATACTAATCTAAGGTGTATTATTTAGGTAGACTTACCTGACCTACCCTTGTGAGATTTATCACATGTAGGTTCTCCACGTTCTTTCTCTTATTTGTCGACATTTTCATATGTTTATCTTTTTTAGTTCCTCTCTTCTCTTGATCATTCATATGATCCAAGAGAGGGATTTATACATAAATCAGAAGTATACCATGAGAGAAAAACTAACGAATCCTTTAAAAATAAAAATAAAAAGGAACAAAAATAGAAAATAGAGGACAAAAGTTGTTATTACAACTATGGATATTGACAGCACTTGCGCCGAAAGTTCCACATATGTATTGAAACAATGTGAAGCTTATCCCACAGAGGCAATCGAAGGAAATACTAGAACTTGTCTTGATAAAAGACTAGATCCTTACCTAAATTTTTTGCCACTCGCGCTGACCCAGGCATCCTCCTAGGAGCGATGCTGTCATAAAGAACATACTTCCTTTGCAACTCTTTCAGATTGTCATCCATCAAGAATGAAGGACCAGCACCCTTAACAGAGCCAAAAAAGGGTGGATGACTATTTGGTTGCATCTCAGAGAGCCAAAGGTGGCTGAAAGTTGAAGAAGAAAGATCAAAGACACAAAGAAAGAAGTCAAAATGCATAAAGTAAAAAAGAAATGGCCCCTTTCCCTTTTTATTAGGTAGGCACATAGAAAAAAGCTTTACATAATGATTAGGTCACACCAACATCTTTTTGAATTGATTTAAGGATCATTTTATTACAAATAAAATTATTACAAGTCTTGAGTAAAGTGCTTTATGAATGGGACCTCAAAGGCCACAACCAAGATATTCCCACTCTAAGTCAACCTTAAGGGACCATCTCTCCACCTAACTTAACCTGGTCTACCTCTCACAGAGAAACCTACTTAGATCATCCAACTCGTGAAGTACTCTTAGCTCACACAGCACCTTGTCAACCCCCTTTGCTAGATGAAAACACACAGGGCCACTAAATTTGAGTCCATGGTTGTCAGGTGGACTGATAAATCCTATATAGGATCTATGGTCAAACCTCCAACCACCCCCTCCAAAGAACTAACCAACACTGCCAAGGGCCCGGTCCTATCCACCTGCTACTTGACCGACCTTTTTCTTTTTGTAAATCGACAATTACAAGAATTTGATGGCGCTACTAAAAAGTTTAAATTGTAGCAACGGTGTCAAAATCTTGACTGCGACTTTATATATATGTGTTTGATTTAATAAAAATGTATAGATATAATATTCAATAATGTCAAAGTCAAATTTGTCAACGCAAGTATACGTATCGCTCAAGTAATATTGGGCTCTAATGGAGTCCTAGTTATCGATCCCACAGGGAGAAATAGAATACTACGGACTAAGGCTTAATAAAAAGTAATGCTTCAACTACAACGATGACGTTCAATTTGCTTATCTGTCACTAATAGGCAATTTAAATAAGTAGATAATTTGGATAACTAATAAATAACTAATGATAGAAAGTAGGGTTTAATTGTGATATTCAATATATAAGAAAACATCCTTCTCCTTATCAAGAAATTATAATGAATGGATAAAATGAGTTAGTTCAATTTATATTGTGCCAAATAGAAGTATACCTATTCTTTACCCTTTGGTCCAGGCATAAAGAACATTGACTAATCCTATGCTTGGTTACTGATTCTGCGGCTAGGCTGGGAGGATACTGGCTCTCACTTCAGAGCTCCCACGTTCCCCTCACCTGAGGGCTAACATCTACACATCAGCACCCAAACGATA
>NW_018165145.1:9240-10007 GCF_001263595.1 Phalaenopsis equestris | reverse complement strand
CAATTTCTTAAACATTTTCATGGCTTCACCAATTCAAATCACCATTTCACAAATCTTGAGACAAGGAGAAAGACAGAGAAAACTACTCAGAACTCATAGGGAAAGCACAACAAAACTCGGAATTCATATATAAAATCAAAGTTATACAAACTATAACAAGTAAATAACTTATCTCTAAATTTCTCTCCAAGAACACTCCTCAAAATTCCTCTGAATCTGTTCCTTTCTTTACAGCACACGGAATTCCTCTTCGAAGTAGCATGGAGGAAGAAATCTCTCACTTTCCCTCCACTCTTACAATTTCTCGAAGAATTCCTCACAGTTACACGCTCTAGCAAGCTCTCTACACACTAATGGAACCTATCTAACCTCCAGGACTCTCCATATTTTTGGTCAAAAAATTTTCTTTAAAGATGTGGATGAGTTTACTTTGGTAAAAGAGGCACGAAATTCTCAATATATTTTACTTTGGTCAAAATCCCCCAAACTTAACTATTACTTGTCCTCAAGTAATTTTAGTACTATAAAAAAGTTATGATCTACTGCGGCAATATTTTAATTCAAAAATACTATAAGTTTGATTTAGATAAATATCATAGTGAGATTTTCAGAAAAAAATTCAAGTAATTGAATTAACTTTGTAGCCATCAGATTATCTAGTCATCAAGTTTTAAGAGTTCTAGTTTTCTATTTATTTCAAGAATGACTATAGATTGCAATATTAAGTCACTTAGAATATCCAAAAGATAAGAACTTCATGAGAACTC
>NW_018165145.1:4685-8844 GCF_001263595.1 Phalaenopsis equestris | reverse complement strand
GTTACAAAAATATAGTTACCTGAATTAAATTTACTACATAAAATCATATAAATAATTTTTGAAAATATTGAAATAGAGGACATCTAATAGTTAATCTTTTTCTTCCCTCCCCCAAACTTAAATTTTTAAATATGAAATAAATGTGGAAAGAAAATACTATAAATGTAAATCATGCCTCAGTATTGTAGGCATCTTTATCATTCCGAAATTTTCGGAGGCCTTCTCAAATTCTTACTTCATCTGGTCTGTAATATTAGAAGCTTTCTACACATATAAATCATTAGAGGAATGTCTAAAAAATGAAATTTTGAATTAAGTATAAAAACAAAAACAAAAACATACAACATTTCCTAACACAATTACAAAGCTAAACAAAAGACAAAAATACTAAAATGAAAATAAATATCACATTGCATTACAATCCATAAAGTATTGAGCAACATCTACAACTTACACATGCACATTTTTACTACCACATTAAACATTTAAAACATTAAAATTATCTAAGTACGCAAAATGAAAGTTCAAATACATAAACATCCATTTCTCTTACAAAAAGATTACATAAAATAAAAATACAAACATAATTAAAATAAAAATACAAACATAATTACATCAATTTCATTATAAATATCAAAATCCCAAGCTATTTCATCGTCGCCTTGATCAGCAGGTGTATTGGGTTGATATTGAGTATATCGGGGGCATTCAGGAAATGTAACATCAGCCTCTCCCCTGTAGTGTCGGGCCTGAGCGTCATAATAAGCTATCTCAAAATCGGAATGCCTCTGCAGGTACTCACTATCATAATCATGTCGGTTTTATAAACCTCCAATCCTTTCGTTTATTAAATCTATGCTCTTCCTCTGCAAGGTCAACTCATTCATCAAATCTGTTAAAATTTGTTAAGGCATGGGAGCTAGAAGGAGGAGGAGGTTCATAACTTGTAGAGGGGACATCTCTACTGGTAGAAGGTTACAGAATACTAATTAGATTTACTAATGGGTTTCATAGGGTGAACCATTCTTTCTCTCCAGCTTCCACTCCAGAAAGTTGGCAAAGTGTATAAATAAGTCCAGGATGTCCTAGACCTCCACTAGTCTCACTTCTTGCCATAGTCAATATATTCTTGAAAATAATTCTCCCCACATTTATAGTTTTATTATCTGAATACAGAAATTCAGAATAGCTCTATCTCTAGTTACCTCACTATGGTGATAAGTCGGTAACAGAGTAGAGGAAATGAAATAGTGCCACGCTTTAGAGGTGGCATTCAACATGGAAGCAGAAAATTTTACCCGTTCTCACTGTTTTATCTTCTACGTTCCTTTCCCATCAGTGAGAAAATTAATCACATCATTTAGGGGGTCTTCCATCATACTAAACGATTTATAGTGGCAGTTGTAAGAATCTGGTACTTCATAGAAAGTGTTAATGCGGGTGGCGGTAAATTTCACAAAAAATTCACGCACTTGTACGATTCTGTCTTCAGAATAAATCACATTGGCGTAGAAATCCTTCACCACATTTGCATCGGCTTTATTGGTGGGGGAACAAAAGGTTTACCACCTCCCCTAGACCTCCTTCCCCACATTTGCATCGGCTTTATTGGTGGTGTAACAAAAGTTTTCCCACCTCCACTCGGCAATAACCTGTTCAATTTCTCCTCCCAGACTCTCAAAAACTCAATCTTGTATACACTTTTTTTCTTTAAGTATTAAAGTAAATCGAGTTTGAGTCATCACATTAACGAAGCGTGAATCGTCAAACTCAACTCTTCTCTTTTGACGTGGAGCCATTTTTAATCTAATCAAATCAAAGAAAAATTCCAAAAATTACTTCTAATATGTAAATCATGGCTTTCAATGGTAATTCAAAGAGTTCAACATTAAGATCCATGAACTTCTTCCAAGGTTTTCTTCACATTTTCAAATTTTTGAGTTTCCTCAATGTGGAAGAAATACATGGTGAAGATCAAATATTTTTAACTTGGAGTGATTACCTAAAGAAGATCAAATCGGTGTTAAAAAGCCATGAAATTGTCTCCCAATCCAAGATTTACCAAGCCCTAATTCGAAAATGGTGTTTTTATGAGGAAGGGGATGATGAATAGTGGCGGTTGACCGGTCAAAATCATGGTTAAAGAGGTATTTTCGCGATCTCGCCGACGGCGGGGTCGATGGTGCCTTCAGCGCGCTCTATTATATTTTTGACCTAAGTCTCGGGAAATTCCTGCCATCGGCGGCGTCGAGGGCGCCGTGGGCGGGCTCTATTGATTATGTCCAAATTCCATATTTTTGTGATTTTGATCAACTATAAGCCTAAACGATATTCGTTTAATCTTTATAAACATAATTTTAAATAGTTAAGTGATGTACTTAACACATACAAACTTTCACAAAACAAAACTTCACATTTATATATAAATTCCAAGGGATACAACAGACGTTACATAACACACCTAAATTTGGTATTTTCTCAACCTCAATACATTAATTCAGCGTCGCAATCCAAACCACAACACTCAAAACGCTGAAAAAAAAACATCATATGCTTAGTCTCAACTATACAGAGATCTATATGCATAATTCTAAAGTAGAGCAAATACAAAGTTCAAATCAAAATACATAGACAGACATATTGGTAGTAATATAAATCTACTTATCCTCAGACTCAGTACTCGATTCTCCTCTGAGATTGCCCATTGATTGCACATGAACGAAGAGGTCGTAGAAGGGTTGGAATGGAAATTCTTCAGTAGAATCCTCCTCAATTAATTTCATCCTCTTCATCAGTTGTATCTAACTATCTTCTAAATGTCCAGAATGTTTGAAATGCTCTTTCATCCTCCAGTCCAGATGATCGAAGAAATTGGAGATATTATTAATTGCATTCATGACATTTTGTACCTCTTTTTCCAATTTCTTGATTTGGCACAGGATCACCAAAGACTTGTCAGGGACTATGGGTGGAACTGGAAGTGAATTCTGAGATGATTGATCAACTATCGTGGCCATGTAATTTTCATCTTCAAATGATGGGAATCTTTTAGTTGGATCCAAAGGATTCCAAGGCAGCAGTGCTTTTTCCCAATTCTCATAGGACACTTGGAATTGACTGCAAAGTGAGAAAATTGTGGAGGGGTGTCCAAGCCCATAAGTTGATCCATGAACAATCAGGCCCAAAACCGACTTCACAATTATAGATCCAACGTCGATCGATAGTCCCCTTTGGATGCAGTAATTCAAAATGGCACTTTCCTTAGAAACTTTACCAATCTTCATTGTCGGTAACAGTTTTGTAGAAATAAAAAAGTGTCAATGTTTAGAAAAGGGATTCAGGAGCATTGTAGAAAAACTAACATACCCGTTTTCTCTTGTTTCCCAATCGTCAGTTTCGTCCATTAAATATTGGTAAATCTCATTCATCTGCTCTCTCGTTGGGACAAAATTGGAATAGTGGCAGACTTCATCTATCAAATACTGGTAAATTTCATTCATCTGGTTTCTCGTTGGGATGAAATTGGAATAGTGGCAGACAAGAACATTCTCTATCATATATAACTCATTGATCTGTGCAGGAGTGAAAGTAATCCATCTTCCTCACACATAAACAACTCCTTGGTTGATTCCATGTAAATTTGCATAAATTTTTCTTACCACAGGAACTACCACGGCAGCAGTAGTGTAGCACAATACTTCCCATCTTCGCCGCACTATCATTTCTTCAATATCCGTCGATCTTTTCTTCGTCAGCAACTTGTTGAGGATTCGCTGCGCTTCCACACTAATGAAATTTCACCGATTGAAAACTCACATTATGGGATTATCAGGGAAATTGTACGCCATAAGAATGAAATTGATAGAGTTTAGTACATTCTTGGGGAGAAAATATGAACTAGAGTTCGAATTTTTGAGTTTAAAAAGACTATTCCCACCCAAAAATTGTCAAAAACCGCTCATCGGACACAAGAAACTGCCTCTCACCAGTCTCGCCATTGGCGGCTTTGAGAGGAGTCTCGCCATTGGCGGCTTCGAGAGCGCCGTCGACGCGCCTCTGTATTAATTTTTTCTGGACTCTCAGGAAAAACCCACCTTCGGCGCCGTCGAGGGCACCGTCGGCCCCCAAGGCAAAATTTTCACAGTTTCGCTCTGGTCCG
>NW_018165145.1:2207-2867 GCF_001263595.1 Phalaenopsis equestris | reverse complement strand
AAATGGTTTCTCCCAGTTAGGTGAAACTATAATAGGGGCTGTGATTAATTTTTCTTTTAATAACTCAAAGGCATTTAAACAGCTTTCAGTAAATTCAAATTTCTTGTCCTTTTCTAAAAGTTGGCATAGAGGTTTAGTAACTTTTAAGGAATCTTTAATAAAACGACTGTAAAAACCAACATGTCCAAGAAAACTTCTAACTTCTCTTACATTAGTAGGATGTGTTAGTTTAGATATAACATGGATTTTTTCAGGGTTTGTTTCCATACCATCTTCCAAAATTTTATGCCCTAACACAATTCCTCCTGCAACCATAAATTGACATTTCTCCCAATTTAGAACTAAATTAGTTCTTTCGCATAACTCTAAAACTTTTTCAAGATATTCCAAGCATGCGTCAAATGATGTTCCAAATACAGAGAAATCATCCATAAATACTTCCAATTCATCGTCAATTAACTTACTAAATATGGACATCATACATCTCTGGAATGTTGCAGGTGCATTACATAATCTGAAAGGCATTCTTCTAAAAGCGAAAATTCCAAAAGGACTAGCAAATGTTGTTTTTTCTTGATCAAGGGCAATATGAATTTGATGGTAACCAGTATATCCATCTAAAAGCAAAAATATTTGTGCCCAGAAAAATATTTGTGCCCA
>NW_018165145.1:851-1883 GCF_001263595.1 Phalaenopsis equestris | reverse complement strand
AATTTATATCATATGATCTCCAAAATTATTAGCATGGTCTTTATATATGATACTAAATATCATGAAAATTTAAGAATGAAGCTTTAAACCTTACGATGATCAGTGGAGAAAATGGTAATTTTGGCGTGTGTGTTGGTTAAAGCTGATTTTTAGGTCAATTTTAGGATATTGTTGAAGTTGGTTTTGTTTGGTTCTATTTTAGTTTGGTTGATTTTGATTTTAATTTAGTTAGATTTTAGTTTTAGGTTAAATTTGGATTAGCTAAATTTTTTTGTTCAAGTTAGGTCAAAGTGAGATCAACAATACTTGATACCATTTTTTAATTCATTTGTTAATCATTTTCTACATGGATGCAAAATGTTTTATACTCATAATCTTTAATTACAAATATCCTTACATTACACATATACTTGAGAAGTCAAATTTTACATATTTTAAAATATACATGAAGAAGTATGTAAATAATAATACTTTAAGTCAAACAAAAAATACTTAATTGAGCAATTGTAAAGGTAATAGAATTAATTTGTTGTGTGAAGAGAAAAATGTAATCAAAGAAGTTACTTAGCTATTCTTTATATACAAGGAAGAAGGTATATATCATTTTAGACTCACATATCATTCTATAATGTATCATGATAATATCATTCTACATTGGATGATATAGTGTTGCATTATGCTTAGTCCTACCTTTCCAAATGAAGCACAAATTCAAGATGTACTCTAATAATTCAAAATTGTGCCCTATAAAGAATCATGTGGCTTATTCTAGGCCATGCCTTAAATACATCAAAAGAGCCTATTTTGGGTATACGTAAAATAATTTCTTACTAGTTTTTTTTCCTTGCCCTGCTTTACTTGACTCTTAAATGGATCAATTTCAGTATATAATTTTAAGCCAATATAATTTAAATTTTAAATTATAGGTGTTATAAAGCTTCAAACCTTGCTAAAGATCATTCTATATCTACAAATAGAATCCTAATAAATCAAATCGCTACTACCCTATTTCCTTAGTTAATTAAAAAAAAA
>NW_018165145.1:0-751 GCF_001263595.1 Phalaenopsis equestris | reverse complement strand
AAGAATCCTTAAAAGTACCTTTTAACAATAACTTTTAGGAGTAAGAGCAAAGTTTAAGTCATCATCCAAGTAAGAGAAAATGAATAACTGAAAAAAAAAGTTTGAAATGTCAGGTTACATATTTAACAAAAACAGAAAAAAAAAGTGAATTACCTACACAAAAGTATTTTTGATTTAAAATCCATCAGATAACCTACCAAGTGACTTATTTAGCATCATAATTAATGTGGCTATTTACATAATTTAAAATTTTTTAAATGCTTTAGTCATTAAATCTCATGATAATTTCTAACTAAATATTATTGATGGTAATTCTCCTAGATTTTTGTGCTTTCTAATAGTAATAGAAGTACTCCTAAACTTTTTCCAATGAATTAACATTCCATTTATATAGAGCTCCTTATAAGGAATACTAGATAAGCATACTATTTCAATTTCACATAAAATGACATTCATAAAATACACATAAAGCTTAGATTTTATTCAAAGAAGAAATTAAGGACTAATCGTTGATAACATTAACTAGTATGATGTGAAATTATCTCATGAAGAATCAAAATCACCGAAGATCCTCAAGTCAATATTATGAGATGCCTTAATGTAGTTAAAGAAGAGGAAACAAGTTGGAGAATAGAGAACATCCGATGTTACATGTAATTAGAAGAGGTGTAGGGTAGTTTAAATTGGGTGAAATGATATAAATATTATCTTAATATGTATCCTAGTCATAGCTATCATAAATATTAAACCT
>NW_018165144.1:343-649 GCF_001263595.1 Phalaenopsis equestris | reverse complement strand
CCATAGGAAACCACTTGAATTGGATGGGCAACTACTACTTAGACAGATTAAACTACTAGCACTCCAACCCTTATCACTGAAACCCTTAGGCCTGCAACTGGATACGCTGTCCTTTCAATTTTCACTGGAAGAATGGCAATAGCAGAAATTGAACTAGATGCCCCTAGGACTAACACTGTATGGCTGGCAAAAGAACTTCTCAAAGAAAAAGGAGGCGCTAGAATCAATCTATTCTGCCCTCCCCGTAACCCTGACTTCAGAACTCCCTTACACCCCACTCTGCCTGGATTGCTTGAGGACTGAAAC
>NW_018165144.1:0-243 GCF_001263595.1 Phalaenopsis equestris | reverse complement strand
AGGGGGAAATCTAGCTTCTTCCTAATCTAATTGAGCCAGTCTTCGTAACTTCTTTCACTAGTGTCGTTTTTGGAGTCCTTTTTTCAGGTAATTTCTACTTTCACTTTACTTTCATTGCATCTAGTAGTCGTCCTTCTCCTTGAAAGCAAACAAGGGCTAGGTAAAGGGGCAAAGAATCCATCAATTGATCACGGGATCTAGTTGAAGTCTGAAGGTGAGCCTCCCCATAAGCAGCAGTTTCCC
>NW_018165143.1:566385-589411 GCF_001263595.1 Phalaenopsis equestris | reverse complement strand
TTCTGATGGCGAAGAATTAATACCCCAATAATTTGATAGGAAATATCAAAAGAGAAGCTAAAACTTTAGAGTAAACGTGGATTTGTTAGATTTTGACAACCCCATGGATCCAGACAAGGTCATTGAGTGGTTCCTAACAATGAAAAGATATTTGAATGCAAGAATGTTCCAATTGACATAAGCAAAATAACTGTCATCAGGATAAAGATGAGATAGCATTTCTATGGTGGACAATTTTGAAATGCCTACAACAACGAGGGGAAAAAAACAAAATCACTAGCTTGTCTTGAGAGGAAAATAAAGATGCAACACAAATACCTTTTCCTGTATTATTGACAAGATATGTTCATTAAACTCCACAGGACGCGTCGGAAAGATTCTTTCGTGGAGGTGTACATAGCTGAATTTGAACAACTCGAATTGAAATGAGTTGGTGGAACCCAAGCATACACAATAGTGAGGTATCCTGGAGTACATAGATCGTCTATTATTAATGTAGTGCAGCTGCGGTCATATTGGTCACTATTGAATGTCCATATCATAGCTTTGAAGGCAAAAATATGTCACTAGGTTCCGCCACACCTTACATACAACATTCAACCATAGGATCAAAATATCAAGAGTACATTCGATGGAGCATCCAAGATGACCCAACGTGAAGAAAAAATAGTTCAGAGTGGAGAAAAAGTGGAGACAATCAACACTCCCAAATCCATTACAGGCATCACCGTGCAGGTAGCAATTGAAAAAAGGTACAGTGATACATGAGACATTGAAAAAGTTGGAGAATCAGAGGAGTATCAGCTTCCAACTAATGACAAATGATGTTAGTAATTCAAGTTGAGCCCAAAAGTAAGATCAATATATGATTAACATTGATTGTCCTAGAAGATAGCGAATCTGATGAGCCGATGCCTAAATGGGGACAACTTCTGTTGAAGGAGTTGCCAAATATCGTAACTGATCATTTACCTCTTGGGTGGCTGCTATTGATGGTAGTCCAACCTGCCATGGAGTTCATTCCAGAGTCGATTTCTTCAAATATACTTGTTTATGGGATGCGCCCAATCGAATATGAGGAATGAGAGAAGTATGTTGCATATTTAATGGTTCGAAACTTTATTTGTGAGAATATGCATCTCTGTACAATTTCAGTTCTAGTTGCACCATAAAAGGATGGTTGGACTATGAGCATCCAAGCCGACCTAACCTAAAGAAAAAATAGTTCAGAGTGGAGAAAAAGTGGAGACAATCAACACTCTCAAATCCATTACAGGCATCACCGTGCAGGTAGCAATTGAAAAAAGGTACAGTGATAAATGAGACATTGAAAAAGTTGGGGAACCAAAGTAGTATCTGTTTTCAACTAATGACAAATGATGTTAGTAATTCAAGTTGAGCCCAAAAGTAAGATCAATATATGATTAACATTGATTGTCCTAGAAGATAGCGAATCTGATGAGCCGATGCCTAAATGGGGACAACTTCTGTTGAAGGAGTTGCCAAATATCGTAACTGATCATTTACTTCTTGGGTGGCTGCTATTGATGGTAGTCCAACCTGCCATGGAGTTCATTCCAAAGTCGATTTCTTCAAATATACTTGTTTATCGGATGCGCCCAACCGAATATGAGGAATGAGAGAAGTATGTTGCATATTTAATGGTTCGTAACTTTATTTGTGAGAATATGCATCTCTGTACAATTTCAGTTCTAGTTGCACCATAAAAGGATGGTTGGACTATGAGCATCCAAGCCGACCTAACCTAAAGAAAAAATAGTTCAGAGTGGAGAAAAAATGGAGACAATCAACACTCCCAAATCCATTACAGGCATCACCGAGCAAGTAGCAATTGAAAAAAGGTACAGTGATAAATGAGACATTGAAAAAGTTGGGGAACCAAAGTAGTATCTGTTTTCAACTAATGACAAATGATGTTAGTAATTCAAGTTGAGCCCAAAAGAGAGATCAAAATATGATTAACATTGATTGTCCTAGAAGATAGCGAGTATGATGAGCTAATAACTAAAAGGGGACAACCTCTGTTGAAGGAGTTGCCAAATATTGTAATTGATCATTTACCTCTTGGGTGGCTACTATTGATGGTAGTCCAACCTGCCATGGAATTCATTCCAGACTCGATTTCTTCAAATAGACTTGTTTATTGGATGCACTCAATCGAATATAAGGAATGGGAGAAGTATGTTTCATATTTAATGGTTTGAGACTATATTTGTGAGAATACACATCTCTGTACAGGTTCAGTTCTGGTTGTTCCATAAAAAAATGGTTATTTATTTTGTCAGGGCATGTTTTGAAATGACGTATGTGTTTTGGAGTTGCAGGGAATGAACGCCAACATAAATATTGCAGTTGAACTATCTCAGACACAACAAAGCAATAACTTTATTATGGTGGCAGTATATCAATTCCAAAAGTCCGAAGAGAATAAAGAGTTTCTCCTAACTGGGGAGAATGTGGCAGAAGTTTTCTTATAAATCCTAGGATCTTCCTGCAATATCATGTTTTGCGACTCACGATTTCCGCCACTGCAGAACATCAGGAAAACAATTCAAGTGGTTTGAAGCACAACTTAAAAAAAAAACACAGGCATAGAAATAAACACAAATTTAATGTGAAAAAATCTGAGAATATGAAAAAATCACAGAGCCACATCACACAAACAAATCCACTATGAAGAAATGTGGAGAATAATATAAAGTACATCATACTCAGGCCTCTATAATTTTAGAAACACTTCTGGAATTATCTCATTTTTCTATCGCATAAGTCAAAATAGAAATCCAATACCACGCTCACTCGTTTGTCTTGTCGCAAACAAAACTAAAATATAAACACCAAGCTGTAGAAATTCAGTTATAGGCGCCGACCTTCGGCGCTGGATTTCCAAGTTCTTTATTGCTAAAACTTGAAATAAATGTATATGGGTGTGGAAGGCGCCACTCCTAGGCGTCAAATTCTCAAAGGCTCTGTTTCAGAAGTCCAGAATGGGCGCTACAAGCTCCCACTTGCACCAGGGTGTTGTTTTTGAGGTTAAGATACCACCCCTAGCGCTGGTCCTCTCGAACAACCCTCCAACTACCATAATCAAACTTCACAAAATAGCAATCTTCTACTTGGAAACTGATTGCAGTGAATGCCACTCCTCTAAATATGTACCATGTTAATAGTAATGTCTAGTAATGTGGCTCAAACTTGGTATTAATATTCTTAAACTCCAACTGAATGAAGTATAGTTTCAGTTCCTCAACAGTAACAATAATAGTCAATATATCTGCAGGATTATAAGCTGAGTGTATCCTCTTCAAAGATAATTGATAATCTTCCAGGAGTGAATGGATAGAATAATATATTAACTAAATGTGTTTCATCCTGACATGAAATGTGTCATTTTTTACTAGATGAATAATACTCATACTGTCACTATGTAGCTTTCTATTACCTTGCTCTTTGCTCAATTCTTCCATGAAGCTCTGTAGATAAATTAATTCCTTGTTAACCTCAGTGATAATAATATACTCAGTTTCTATAGTCGATATTCCAACGATTTTATGTAACCTGGAAATCAACTCACTTTTGTGTTCCCTAAAGTGAAGACATAACTAGTTGTATTTCTTCTACCATCAATATTTTATGCCAGATTAAAAGCTATATATCTCTGTAGAATAATCCTCACACTTCCAAAGTAAAGTGCTTTGTTGGCTATTTTTCTCAAGTATTTAAGAATCCACTTCGCCGCCTCCTAATAACATTTACTTATATTATTCATATATCAACTGACCGCTCACACAACTTATGCAACATATGACATTGTATATGTTATCACATACATTAAATTTCCAACTACTAAAACACATGAAGTTTTTCTCAAAATTAGGAAATTGTTTCTTAGTTTAAAGTGACTATCTAAGGTGGTGCAAACTAATTTTGCATTATTAATGTTGAATATGTGTATGACCTTAACTATGTGTTTGAAACAACTTTAATGTATACGTCCTTCTGTCTTAATTGATTCTCTTGCCGAGGATTTTCTTTGTTGGATCTAAATCTTTCATTCCAAATTTCCTTGATAGTTGCTCATTCAAGCCACTGATCTTCTCTTTGTTTGCTTCTTTAATTAACATGCAATTCACATACAAAATAAACACAGGGGTTCCGGTCCCTCCATTACCGGTGGGAGGGTCTCGCCGACTGGCCGTAAGCTGCAGGATCTCGCGAAAAAGGAGTCTGGGAGGCTTGAAAGGGAGTCTTTGCGCAGTTGAGCCTTACTCCGGTGAGGATGCAGAAGGTCGACAGCCGGAGACAGGCTCCTCGCAGGGCTCTGAGACCGAGATCGCGGTTTTGATCTCGACTTAACCGGAGAGAGACCTCTCACCACTTCTTGCTTCAAAGCAGAGAAGAATCCCTGCTTCCTTTCCATCCCTCTTCAGAAATAAACAAAGCAAGAACCACAGATGGTCAGCAGAATCAAAGCTTATTAACAAAAACCCAATTTCAGTTGCTAGCTCAGAGTGAAAGGGGGACGGAGGGTAAAACAGGAGAGTGGAGAAGAAAGGGGGAGGTAGAGGACGGTACGAGAGAGACAGAGAATGACGACAACGGAAGAGTTATGCGCTGCAATGGAAGATGGAGAGATGGGGTTGGGAAGCCAAATAAAAAGGTGCGAAAACATAACCGTTGGAGGGTAAACGTGGGTAGGGCTGTCAATTTGACTCTTTGTTCGTCAACACCTCTTGTTTGATTCGTTAAATAACTCGTTTTTGGCTCGTTCGTTAAGCCTAACGAGCCTAACACAAACAAATTTTTAAGCTCGAAATTTAAATGAGCCGAACACAAACAACAGTTTGTTCGCTCGTGTTCGGCTCGAAATGACTCAAAAAAAATTTATGTAACTCTTTATATAACAATATATTACATATATTATTTATATAATAATATATTATATATATTTATGTCTAAATTTAAATCATAACACCCTATGTGGCAATGTGGTTAGTGTCTTCTTTTGTATAGATTTGATCCAGGTTCAAATCTCACACTTTACATCTATTTTTCTCAGTTTTAATTTATCGAGCCAATTTCGAGCCGAACACGAACTGAACACGAACACGAATATTTAAATTGAGCCAAACACAAACACACTGTTCACAAGCCGATTTCGAACACGAGCTATTTCGAACTAGTCGAACACGAGCCAAGCCTGAGCTCGCTCAAGCTCGGCTCATTTACAGCCCTAGTTTATACAGTAAGTGAAGGGATTGTTTGAGATCAATTTTATTTTTTATTACATATTTGGAGGGTTCTTCAGAAGTAGCTGATGGGCAATCTTGAGTTTTGTTTTTGTTCTTGTATATTTCCATTTTATTGAAAGTAACACCTTGCTCTTAAGTTATTTTTGATTCTGATAGTCTCAGAATTTATAACTAAATTCATCTGAGCAATACTCAATGAAAATACACTTAACAGATTTTGTATCAAGATTTCTTCTGGATTCTACATAAACATGAAGACAATGAACAACCAAATACTTTTATGTGAGATAGATTTACCTCTTTGTCACTCCAAACTTCTTTAGGTAAGCATTTATTCAAAAGCAATAGCGAATTACGATTAATCAGATGAATAGTTGTGTTCACTATTTCAACCCAAACTTACTTTGACATGCCTGCAAGCAATCTCATACTCCTGACTTGCTCTGTGATGGTTCTATTTATGTGTTTTGCAATACTATTTTGCTGCGGTGTCTTTGGAATAGTGAACTTATACCTGATCTTATTACGTTTATCCATCAAACCTCCTATGCCACTATGTTGGTGTCTGTTTTAACCCATAAAAACTTTTTTCCAGTTTGCAGTTTATATAATCTTTTTCTGGAATTTCATATCCCTACGATTACAAAATGTCTAATTCTTCTTCTTAGTCATCATGTAAGAAGGCCATCTTTATATTCAGCTGATGCAGATATCGATCTCCTTGTTATTAAGCTCAACACAATCTTTGATAGTTGTCACATTCACTACTAAAGATTATCTTAGTGTAGTCAACTTCTTTCTTTCATTGAAACCTCTTCATAACAAGTCTCACCTTATTGCACATTCTATCATCTGACTTTTCTTTCATCTTTTAAACTATATTTTTGCCAATTAGCAATTATGTCAATTTTCATGTCTATTTAACCTTAGTGACTGCATCTAGTCATTCACTATAAAGTCTCTTTTTTGAGTCTTCAACCTGAGTGGTCTCATTATAGTTCTCCAGTTCACCGCTAGTGGTCAACAAATAATACAAAGAAGGAGAATAGTTTTGTATTAGTTGTTTAATTCTACTGGGCCTTCTAACTTCAGTAGTTCAGTAGTAGGTGTCTAAGAGTTTTTTTGTGTTTCATTGGATTGAGCACATTTTGCTTCTTTATCTTTTTGCTCGCTAATGTCTTTCATCTCAACATATTTGGAGGGATTTTCAAAAGTAGTTGACAAATAATCCTGAGTTCTATTTCTGTCATTGTACATCTTCATTTCATTGAAAGTAAGATCTCTACTCCTAATAAATTTATGATTATGATATTTTTAGAATTTATAACAAATTTCATCTGACCCATACCCAATAAAAGTACACTTACAAATTTTTAATCAAGTTTACTCATTGATCCCACATCAACATAACATATGACGAGCAACCAAATGCTTTCATGTGAGACAAATTTATTCTTTTGCCACACAAAACTTTTTCAGATAAGTCTTCATTTAAAGATATTGACGAATCACAATTAATCAGATAAATAACAGTGTTCATTGTTTCTACCCAAAACTTCTTTGACAATCCTGCATGCAACCTCATAGTCCTAGCACACTTTAAGATGTTTCTATTAATGTGCTTTGCAACACCATTTTGCTTTGGTGTTTTTGGAACAATGAACTAATCCCTGATCCCTCTTCGTGTACCCACTATCTGACATAAATTTGTGAAATTTTTTGTACCGCTTTTTGGGCATATGCTTCAACCCATAAAAAAAACTATTTTTCAGTTTGCATATGATATCTTCTTTTCCTGAAACTTCATATCCCTGCAGTTGTATCATGTACAATTCTTCTTCTAAGTCACCATGCAAGAAAATTGTATTTACAGTCATCTGCTCCAGATGTAGATCATTCTATGCTATTAAGCTCAACATAACTTTGATAAAGTACCTTAACTACCAAAAAAAAAAAAAAATCTCAGTATAGTCAACTCATTCTTTTTGTTGAAATCCCTTCACAACAATTCTCGTTTTATATTGTTTGTTACAATCTGACTCTTCTTTCAACCTGTAGATCGCATTGACTTTTTTCCAGTAGCAATTATGTCAATTTTCATGTCTACTTTAACATTAGTGACTCCATCTTGTAATCCATGACAAACTCTCACTCATTTTGAGTTTTCAACTTGAGTGATCTTATTATAGTGTTCTGGTTTCACCACCATCAATCAATAATAAATAATACAAAGAAGGAGAATATCTTTGTATCAGTTGTTTGATTCTGCTTGACCTCTTGACTTCAGTAGCTGGTGTCTGAGGGTCTTCATATGCTTCATCAGATTGAGAACAATTCATTTCTCTTTCTTCTTGCTCAATCGTCTCTTCTATCTGAACATATTTGGAGAGGTATTCAGAAGCTGATGAAAAATCTTGAGTTCAGTTTTTGTCTTTGTACATATCTATTTAATTGAAAGTAATATCCCTACTCCTAATGAATTTCTAATTCTGATAGTTTATGAATTTGTAACCAAATTCATCCAAGCCTTACTCAATGAATGTATACTTGACTGATTTTAAATAAGGTCTACTTTTGGATGTCGCATCAACTTGGACTTATGATGCAGAACCAAATACTTTCATGTGAGATAGATTTATCTATTTGTCACTCCATGTTTCTGCAGGTAAGCCTTCAGTCAAAAATACTAACAAACCATGATTAATCAGATAAATAGCAGTGTTCACTGTTTCTACTCAAAACTACTTTGACGCGCTTACATGCAACCTCATACTCCCGACACACTTTGTGATATTTCTATTCATGCACTCTGCAATACCATTTTAATGCGGTGTTCTTGGACCAGTGAACTCCTGCCAGATCCCTCATGTACCTTTGATCACGATACTTGTCATCATATGATGAACAACCAAATACTTTCATGTGAGACTTATTATTAATCTGGGTTCTTAATAAGATGGTATATTATTATTATTATTTTTGGAAAATGGTATATGATTATTATTTTGTTTATTTTTGGAAAATGATGAGACCATATAGATCTCATATATCTAATAGTTTAAATAGTTAAACACGATACCATAAATGATCTCATCCTGAAAGATGAATATATCACTTATTAGTAGGCTTAACTATCTAAACTTAAAAGTTTATGACTCTATTTTGGTCTGCGAATTTTTATAACCGACAATTTTCATTATCTAATACACAGATTAGACAGGGTTTAGATTAATCTGGGTTTTTATTTCCCTATAGAGACAATCCCCTATAATTAATTACATCTTAGACAACCGAAGTCACCTAAGAAAACTCTTGATTAAGATCAAAGTTTTGTATTCAAGAATTCAACGTTTAGGTTTCCACAGTTACTTATAAGAAAAGTTAAATGGGATAGATTCAAATATGAACAGTTATTTCCGGAATCCAAAGGAGCGAAGAGTGGGAAATGTCGAAGATATTGAAGAAGATTCAGTGACATCTCAAACTAATCTATGATTTGACTTTATATTTTTGAAAAAAAAATTATGTGATGTTTCAGTCCTGCAAGTTATTTAGATATTCAGGGCTTATATCTACATTTCATATGTAAATGACCCGAGAAAATAAGATGATTTATGTCGTATCAGGCGACGATCTCAGAATCATAAAAAATTTAGGACTTATATCGTGCGATATAAAATCATAGAAAATTCTAAAAGATGGTGCATGAGGATTTACGTCATGTCAAACGAACGACCTCGACGTCCTAAAGATATGTTATTTAAGTTTACGAAAGTTCAGCTGGAGCTCCTCTCACTTTCTTCTGTTGTAGTCTCGACCACTGTCCGGAGATGAATCATCAACCGACCATGTTGTTATCTCGTTACGTGAAAAAAGTAAAGGAAATAAAACCATGCCTCGCGCGACCTATCTTAGGATACTGTGTAAACATGCCAAAAATGTAGTAACTAAAAGCATGGGTACAAACAAATGTATACAGTACAGTAAAGTAAGAAGAAGAAACTATGTAACAAACTATTATAAAAAAAAATGCAAGAAACATGTAGGAAGGTACATTACAATACAACAAAAAGGAAAAGAAATGTACACTAAAGAAAGATATGTAGTAGGAAAAGTGAAGAAACTGAAACAATTGAAAGTATACCTGATTAATTATGTTGATGCTATAAAATAGATTACAATTGCATAATATAAAGGGTTTAGATAAACATTTACAAATTATAAAGGAAAGGCTAAATGATAAGCATATGAAAATTTAAAGTGAGATATATGATTTTAATTTGGGGTTAAGCTCAGACTAGACTTCTTTTTTTTTCGATCCCCCAGGCCACTAATATATCGAAGTCAGCCTATCAATATTAATTAAAAGTTACCAACGAATTACCCCTATAGTCGGGCAACCCTAAACTCTATCATTTAATGTTTCAGTGAATTCAAATAGTGTCTGAACTTATCTTGTTAAAGGCATAATATACCTATGTGAGATAGTATCTGAATTTATCAGGGTGTGGTCTACCTATACGTGATGTTCAAATAAGTGATACATAGTATCTGACCTTATCGATGTCCAATAAGTAAATTAGTATCTGTCCTTATCGACGTATAACAAATGAATTTATTATGTAGTATCTGAATTTATCAGTTAACGATGTGTAATGTGTCGATGTCTAATAGGTGGTATTTGTTGTGTAGTGTCTAAGCTTATCAATCAAGGATGTGTAGTGTATTATATGAGGTGGATGAAGTGTAATATATGATATGTGGAGTATATATGTGAGAACAAATCTATATCTGTATTAATTAATGTATGGTGTCTATGGTGTAGTGTTGTATCTGTTTTTTTTTTTTAATAAGTGTGGTATCTGTGTGAGATTTGTAGTATCTGCTATTTTCACAAGTGTAGTATCTGTGCGGTAACCGACGACTTAAGGAAGTGAAATTGCATCTTACTAATTGAATATTGATTTTATATTTTCAGCTATAAGAAAAACTGATTAGTGGTTCTTTGCATCATTGCCTTTACCCTGTATTTCGAGATTACATGCCACTTTGATATTTCATATGCATATCCAACCATTTAAATGAGAAGAATAGGAGCGGTGTCCGATTTATAATATAAACCAAACCTCTAAGTTTGATGTACAATTCAATGATCAAGTATGCAAATATATAGAAGCTGAGAATTATATATAAATCGTTTTAGAATCTGTATATAACCATAAATTCCAACACCATTTGAAATGTTTTGCTGCAGTAATTGATCTTAAATAAGTAAAGAATGTCACATGCTCCCTCAAAATAAATATTTGATTGTAATTTATATCCTCTATTCATTGCACTATTTTCATCAAAAGTTTCAGAAGAATTAATAAACATAACAGAATAATATAACGTTTTAAAATATTCCAATATTTGCTTCATACATTTTTTTTATTATCGGGATTAACCTTAATACAAATCAAATGTCATACTTAAATTTGAAGTTAGCTAAACATAATTTAAATCTGTAATCTTATTTCTATAAATAGAAGTATGAAATCCTTACATACATACCACTTAATTCTCATGCATTTAAATCGTATGCAATTCACCTTATAAAATGATAGCCTTTCAAAATAAATCTTAATGAACTTTAAAATTCCAAGTTCAGTAGATCTCGAGAGAATTAAAACCCTAGTAAATGATCCTTTCAACATAACCAACTTCTCGGAAAGCATTAAAAATATGTTGCAAGATCATGACCAAGCACTTCAACACCATCCAAACCTCATTCCATGGTCAACATGTAAACAAAATCAATAAGCTATCAGACCCTCAAGTTATATAATATTAATAACTAAATTGAAAAAATACAAAAGCTCTTAAACTTTCATATATTAAGGACCGAACCCGCAGGCTATACAGTCTTCAAGCTTCACAGCTTTATTTCCTCAAAGACCTATTATTAACTGATGCGTAATAGCTTCAAAAGTGAAGTTGGACTTGGAACATTTAAATCCAATCATCCAATACCAATATTCCTATTAAGGGATTCCAAGATGTCAAATAGATAGAATCAGTAAAGATAGCAATAATATAAAATTAAATTTGTCAAATTTACAGAACATACAGTTCACTTTATCCAATTACAGAACGAATACTTTAAACACGAAAGGATTGAAATATCTAATTGTAATTATAAATGATAATCTCATTATTCAATTCATAAGTGTGATAAAATATAAATATTCGAGTTCTGCCTACCTTAAATTTTAATTTATATATAAATCACATTACCTATATTTGAAACTATATATAAAAGAAAAATAAAATAATGGTAGCAATATCTTCTATATGATGAGAAAAATCTAAATGACGTAGATGTAAAGCGGTTTTGATGTTTGATTTGTAAATACCCAGGACTTAGGTGGTATATATGTAAATGCCCATAAAATATATTAAATCTTGAAGATAAGTAAAATTCGATAAGAATGATGAATATAATAATGATAGATTTACATATATACCACTCAATTCCTACGTATTCACATATCTAAGACTTAAAATTTCAATTTTCTTTTCTTTTTTTTTTACGTATATGCCACCTTGCATGCATATCATGAAAGATTAATCATCCCCCAAATCATTTATTAAAATCTTACAAGAAGATAAGAAAATTGATCTAAAACAACCATAGATAATTTATAACGAAAATCATCAAATCCGCTTGCAAAAAAATTTCTCTTAATCTCTGAAACTCATAGCAAATATAGAGTAGAAGGGATAAAAAAAATAAAAACAAAACTCTGAAATCAGATATCCTATCAACTATTTTCAGTAAACTTCATTCATCTCTCTTTATCAATTCATAAGGAATACACAATACCCTTGTTGAGACAACATCAAACGAGACATAAGTACCCATTGGACATAACATATCATTGTTTAAATCAAGACTTGTATAAATTTGCACCATGAAATCCATAAGAACATGATACTATGGTTCCACTGTTAGGCTCTTCTTATCAACATACACGAGTAATAGAAGAAGCATTTTCACTGTACTCTAACATAAAATCCAGCTAAATCAATGAGAAAATGAAACCAACAACATATATACAATGCTTTTCGAAAGAAGATATCACGAAACAATCACAAGTCTTATCAATTCATAACTAAGAATCTTCATTTTATTTTTTGATTATTCACCATGAAACTGTATAAAGATATTCTCATTAAATGACTATGGGAGGAAGAAGAATAAGAAGAGAAAAATGATTAATCTCCAGAAAAAAAAGCAAAGAAGCAATGACGAACAAAAATTCCCAAGTCTCGAGAATGAATCACCCAAAAATGAATTGCTAACCCCGAAATCTTCACGTTCAGACACCAATATTCCTCTAAATGCTCTAAAATTCCGAAACTCTCCAAAGCAATAAAACTTTTAATCCGCACGAATGAATCACCAGCAAACCGATGAATCAATCTCAACTTCCGGAAAAAAAAACGAAGAAGCAAAACCAAACAAGACTTCTCGAAATCTCCTGGACGAAACACCAAAAAACCCTCCAAAATTTTCCCTCAAAGGGGTATTTATAGGTGACGGGAAGGAAGGGTCTTACCGCCAGTGAGAATAGGGGCAGTGAGAAGAAACACCCACGAAGGGTAAGAAACTCATCAAGATTAAGAGTATGAAGGTTATTGAACTCTTTCGGGTTTCGGGCGGGAAAATTCCTCCCGGTGGAGCAACCGATGACGAGGGCTTGGAAAGGAGGAAGGTGATCGGAAAACCGGTAGGAAGCTTCGAGAATGAGAGAATCGCCGAACGGGAGAATGCTAGGGCTCGGTTCGGTCTCGAGAGGAGAAGGGGAGGCGTGGGTTGAGGAAAGAAGCGTGGTTTTTTATTTAATGGAAATTTAGGTGACGGGGAGGGAATGGTCTTACCGCCGGTGAGAACAGGGGCGGTGAGAAGAAACACCCACGAAGGGTAAGAAACCCATCAAGATTAAGAGTAGGAAGGTTATTGAACTCTTTCGGGCGGGAAATCCCGGTGGGGCAACCGATGACGAGGGCTTGGAAAGGAGGAAGGTGATCGGAAAACCGGTAGGAAGCTTCGAGAATGAGAGAATCGCCGAACGGGAGAATGCTAGGGCTCGGTTCAGTCCCGAGAGAAGGGGAGGAGTGGGTTGAGGAAAGAAGCATGGTTTTTTTATTTAATTGAAATTATTAAATAATAAAAAAAAATATTCGAAGGTTATTGAACTCTTTCGGGCGGGAAAATTCCTCTCGGTGGAGCAACCGACGATGAGGGCTTGGAAAGGAGGAAGGTGACCGAAAAATCGGCAGGAAGCTTCGAGAATGAGAGAATCGCCGAATGGGAGAATGCTAGGGCTCGGTTCAGTCCTGAGAGAAGAAGGGGAGGAGTGGGTTGAGGAAAGAAGCGTGGTTTTTTTTATTTAATTGAAATTATTAAATAATAATAAAAAAATATTCTTTTATTCAAAATTTATCAAATTATTCACAACTTAATCCAACTATGAACCCTATCAAGATTTATATACTTCCCAGCCAAAATCGACATTCCGGACGCATTGGAGTGGTCCGTTTCGTCATCCGGGGTCACCCAGATAAATTTGTTGAATATCATATCAATTTAACTTTAATTCACAAACATCACGAAAAGTTAGTTTGGTCCAATCAGAGCCGTTTAACGAGAAAATTGATGACCGGTCCTCGCTTAAACGACAACCATAGTCAAATATAATGCTTTCGGCAGAAAGGCAAACGTCACACATGTCACGGAGTCCACCTATGTCTTTCAAATTCTTATAGGATCTCAACAAGAACTTCAATGTGTCGGCTTTAATCGACTCAACTGGATGTCAAGAATTATAAATCGTCCATATGAAACTTTAAGGAGCGAAGAAATGACTTGAATTTTAAAATATTGTGGGTGCCGATCTAGTTCTCTAGGAGGGTCAAAATAGGAAAAATCCTAAGGCTAGATCCTAAAATATCTAAAGAAAGAGAAAAGAAGACCTTAAAATGAGGCCAACAGTGAGAAAGGTATGAAATCCCTCCTTTCTAAAAATAAAGTTAATAGTGTTAAGTCTTTAAATTTAGATTTTTATGAAGATTATATTTATGACAAGCAAAAGAATGCTGTTTTTTCTAAGTGGGTCAAAGGTGAAGTTTAAGAAGTTGAAGTTAGTTTATACTGATGTATAGGGTCTTGCACTAGCTCGGTCTATTAAAGGTTTTTTATATTTTGTTATTTTCATTGATGATCACACAAGGAAGATAAGGATGTATTTCTTGAAATATAAATTTGATGTATTTGATGTGTTTAAGCAACAAAAAACCATGGTTAAGATTAAGAAATGTTTGAAGTTGAAGTGTCCAAGATCAAAAATGATGGAAAGTATCGTGATCATAGGTACATGAGGGATCTGGCATGAGTTCCTTGGTCGAAGAACACCACAATAAAATGGTATTGCAGAGTGCATGAATAGAATTATCACAATGTGTGTCGGAAGTATGAGGTTGCATGTAAGCTTGTCAAAACATTTTTGAGTTGAAACAATGAACACTTCTATTTATCTGATAATCGTGATCTGTTAGCATTTCTGAATGAAGGCTTACCTGCAGAAACTTGAAGTGACAAAGAGATAAATCTATTTCACATGAATGTATTTGGTTATTCATCTTAAGTCCATGTTGTTGCAAGATCCAAAAGTAGATTTTATTCAAAATCTGTCAAGTGTACTTCCATTGAGTAAGGCTTTGATGAATTTGGTTGCAACTTCTGAAACTATCAGAATTAGAAATTCATTAGGAGCAAGGATATTACTATCAATTAAATAGAGATGCAAAAACACAAAAACTAAACTCAATATTGTCCACCAGCTTTTGAATACCTCTCCAAATATATTGAGATAAAAAAGAGCAGTGAGCATGAAGATAGAGAAACAAATTGTGCTCTATCTGATGAAGCACATGAAGACCCTCAGACACCAGCTACTGAAGTCTAAAGGTCAAGCAGAATCAAACAACTGATATAAAGATATTCTCCTTCTTTGTATTTGTTGACCTCATCTTGAGGTCTTCTTTTCCCTTTCTTTAGATGCATTAGGATCTAGCCTTAGGATTTTTCCTATTTTAACTCTCCTAGAGGACTAGATCGGCACCCACAATATTTAGAAATTCAAGTCATTTATTCGCTCCTTGAAGTTTCATATGGACGATTTATAATCCTTGACGTCCAGTTGAGTCGATTAAAGCCGACACATTGAAGTTTTTGTTGAGTTCCTATAGGAATTTGAAAGACATAGGTGGATTTCATGACGTGTGTAGCGTTTGACTTTCTACTGAGAGCATTATGTTTGACTATAGTTGTCGTTTAGGCGAGGACCGGTCATCAATTTGCTCGTTAAACGGCTCCAATTGGATCAAAATAACCTATTTTGTCTCGATGTGCGTGAATTAAAGTTAAATTGGTATGATATTCGATGAATTTGTCCGGGTGACCCCGAATGATGAAACATACTACTTCAATGCGTCCGGAATGTCAATTTTGACTTAGAAGGATATAAATCTTGATAGGGTTCCTAGTTAGATTAAGTTGTGCATAAATTGATAAATTTTGAATAAAAGAAATTTTTTTTTTATTTAATAAATTAAATTAAATAAAAAAAATCATGCTTCTTTCCTCAACCCACGCCTCCCCTTCTCCTCTCGGGACCGAACGGAGCCATAGCATTCTCCCGTTCAAAGATTCTTTCATTCTCGAAGCTTCCTGTCGGTTTTCCGGTCACCTTCCTCCTTTCTGAGCCCTCATTGTCGGTTGCTCCACCGGGAGGAATTTTCCCTCCCGAAAGAGTTCAATAACCTTCCTACTCTTAATCTTGATGGGGTTTTTACCCTTTGTGGGTGTTTCTCCTCACCGCTTCGGTTCTCACCGGTGGTAAGTCCCTTCCTCCCCGTCAGCTAAAGTACCCCTTTGAGGGGAAGTTTTGGAGGGTTTTTTTGGTGTTTCGTCCTGGAGATTTTGAGAAGTCTTTTTTAGTTTTGCTTCTTCATTTTTTTTCTGGAAGTTGAGATTTATTCATCGGTTTGCTGGTGATTCATTCGTGCGGATTAGAAGTTTTATTGTTTTGTAGAGTTTCGGGTTTTTGGAGCATTTGGAGGAATATTGGTGTCTGAACGTGAAGATTTTGGGGTTAGCGATTCATTCTCGAGATTTTGAAATTTTTGTTCGTCATCGCTTATTTGCTTTTTGTTCTAGAGGTCAGTCATTTTTCTCTTCTTCTTCTTCCCATAGTCATTTAATGAGAATATCTTTATATAGTTTTATGGTGAATAATCAAGAATTAAAATGAATTAATAAGTTTTGTCATTGTTTCGTGATATCTTCTTTCGATAAGCATTATATATATGTTGCTGGTTTCATTTTTTCTTTGATTTAGTTGGATTTTAAGTTAGAGGACAGTGAAAATGCTTCTTCTATTACTCGCATATGTTGATAGAAAGAGCCTAACAGTAGAACCATAGTATCATATTCTTATTGATTTTTTGGTGCAAATTTATACAAGTCTTGATTTAAGCATTGATATGTTATGTCCAATGAGAACCTTTGGTTCAACCATGGTACTTATGCCTCGTTTGATATTGTCCCAACAAGGGTACTGTGCATTCTTTATGAATTGATAAAGAGAGATGAATGGAGTTTGCTGAAAATAATTGATAAAGTATCTGATTTCAGAGTTTTGTTTTTATTTTTTTTTATCCCTTCTATTCTATCTGTTTTGAGTTTCAGAGATTAAGAGGAATTTTCTTGTAAGCGAATTTGATGATTCTCGTTATAAATTACTTATGGTTGTTTTAGATTAGTTTTCTTATCTTATTGTAAGAATCTTAATAAATGATTTGGGGGATGATTAATCTTCATGATATGCATGCAAGGTGACATATACGTAAAAAAAAGAGGAAAGAAAATTGAAAATTTAATTGTTAAATATGTGAATACGTAGGAATTGAGTGGTATATATGTAAATATATCATTATTATATTCATCATTTTTATCGAATTTCATTTATCTTCAAGGTTTAATATCTTTTATGGGCATTTACATATATACCACCTAAGCTCTGGGTATTTATAAATCAAACATCAAAACCGCTTTACATCTACGTCATTTAGATCTTTCTCATCATATAGAAGATATTGCTACCTTTATTTTATTTTTTTATATATAATTTCAGATATAGATAATGAGATTTATATATAAATTAAAATTTAAGGTAGGCAAGACTCGAATGTTTACATTTTACCACCCTTATGAATTGAATAATGGGATTATCATTCCTAATTACAATTAAATATTTCATTACTTTCGTGTTTAAAGTATTCCTTCTGTAATTAGATAAAGTGAATTGTATATTCTGTAAACTTGACGAATTTAATTTATATTATTGTTACTTTTACTAATTCTATCTATTTGACATCTTGGAATCACTTATGGGAATATTGGAATTAGATAATTGGATTTAGAGGTTTCAAGCTTATCTTCACATTTGAAGCTATTACGCATCAGTTAATAATAGGTCTTTGAGGAAATAAAGTTGTGAAGCTTGAAGACTGTATAGGCTGCTGGTTCGGTCCTTGATGAATATATGAAAGTTTGAGAGCTTTTGTATTTTTTCAATTTAGTTCTTAATATTATATAACTTGAGGGCCTGGTAGCTTACTGATTTTTTTACATGTTGATCATGTAATGAGGTTTGGATGGTGTTGAAATGTTTGGTTATGATCTTGCAACATATTTTTATACTTTCCGAAAAGTTGGTTATGTTGAAAGAATCGTTTACTAGGGTTTTAATTCTCTCGAGATCTCCTGAATTTGGAATTTGAAAGTTCATTAAGATTTACTTTGAAAGACTGTCATTTTACAAGGTGAATTACATACGATTTAAATGCATGAGAATTAAGTGGTATGTATGTAAGGATTTCATACAATATTTATAGAAATAAGATTATAGATTTAAATTATGCTTAGCTAACTTCAAATTTGAGTAGGACATTTAATTTGTATTAAGGTTGATCCCAATAATAAAAAAAAATGTATGAAGCAAATATTGAAATATTCTAAAACTTTATATTATTCTGTTATGTTTATTAATTCTTCTGAAACTTTTGATGAAGACAGTGCAATGAATGGAGGATATAAATTACAACCAAATATTTATTTTGTGGGAGCACGTGACATTCTTTACTTGTTTAAGATAAAGTACTGTAGCAAAATATTTCAAATAGTGTAGAAATTTATGGTTATATACATATTCTAAAACCATTTATATATGATTCCCAACTTCTATATATTTGCATACTTGATCATTGAATCGTAAATCAAACTTAGAGGTTTGGTTTATATTATAAATCAAACACTACTCTTACTCTTTTCATTTAAATGGTTGGATACATATATGAAATATCAAAGTGGCCTATAATTTCGAAATACAGGGTAAAGGTAATGATGCAAAGAACCACTAATCAGCTTTTCTTATAGCTGAAAATATAAAATTAATATTTAATTAGTAAGATGCCCTTTCACTTCCTTAAGTCGTTGGTAGCCCTAACTGTTCCTTAAAAGGTTTAAGAACTGATAGTTATAAAAGAATAGATATCACAGATACCGCACATATACTACACTTGTGAAAAGAACAGATACAACAGATCTCACACATATACCACACTTACTAAAAAAAAAGAATAGATACGACACTACATCATAGACACCACACATTAATTAATACATCTATATACATTTGATGTCACATATATACTCCACATATCACATATTACACTTCATACACCTCATATAGATACACTACACATTCTTGATTGATAAGTTTAGACACTACACAACAAATACCACCTATTAGACATTGACACATTACACATCATTAACTAATAAGTTCAGATACTACATAATAAATTCACTTATTAGACATCGATAAGGTCAGATACCACGTATCACTTATTTTAATATCACATATAGGTGTACCACACCATGGTAAATTCAGATACTGTCTCACATGGGTATATTTTGCCTTTAACAAGATAAGTTCAAATACTATTTGGATTCACTAATCCATTAAATGAAAGTGTTTAGGGTTGCCCGACTATAGGGGTGATTCGTTGGCGACTTCTAATTAATATTGATAAGTTGACTTCGATATATCAGTGGTCTTGGGGATAAAAAAAAAAGAAGTCTAGTCTGAACCTAACCCCAAATTAAAATCATAATAATTCTAATAAATTAAGATCGTGTTTTATACAAACTCGCCCAACTCTTTTTAGGCCTTTTTTACCTTTCTTAATATAAGTCTTATGTAAAACATAATCTTTTAACAAGGTCATCAGATGGTCGACGTTTAATGTGACCAAATCATCGAAGGCAACTCCCTAGGTTTGTTTGGCACTGGAGCCACTTCCAATCCTTTTACTGATTGTTGTGGCCTTGGGTATCATTGCTTAATCTATCTTTTGATTATAATCGCCTGCTCATATTACATGATCTTGGTTGCCCAACACTTATCACTTAACACTATCTTCCAACTTCCAATGTCCATTAGCAACACTAGTAACTACTAAAAATTTGGCTTTTCAACTTATGTTGTTAGCTTAATTATTTGTTAAGTATTGTCACGCCTACGAAAAGTCCCGCATTTCTTTTCACCTAACCACCATCGCTTAATAGTGATTTTCTAATCCTTATCACCTAATGACAATCTCCTAACTTTTACAATCCATTCGAAACATTGATAACTCCAAACTAACATTTGCCTCTTAACCTTTGATGTAGTCCTATCATGTCCAACTGAAAAAAAGAGCAATCTTCTATAATCTGTTTAGTGCATTAGTTCAACTAGGTTGGATCATATAAATTTTCTTCCATTTAAGTTTTGTACACAAAAAAATTAATGTCTTTTCTAAACTCATTTTGATGCCTCTAAATATCTTCTATCTTTGTGTATGTAGAATCTTGCAAAATTAAGATAATAAACTGTCTTTTAGGTTAACGTTCATTATTTTGGCAAGAACCACCTTTAGTTTTCATTTTAAATTTTCCATTAAAAATATTCAATTTTTAAAATATTTTTTGAGCCTCAATGCTCTCTTCAAAATGCTTACAACTCCACTAATAAAGATATAGATAATTTGAACTAAATATTGATAAGTGATGAACTTTTCTGAAGTTCACCACTACATTGCATTGGATATAATTAAACACAAAAATTCACCAACTCCACAAAGATAATCATTTTATTTAAATACTGAAATAATCAAAATAAAAAATAATTTTTTAAAACATGATTCTACGTGCACATTTTTAAATGAGCCTTAATTTTATAGGAGAAGCTATTTAATTTTTTTTTTAATCCACAAGCTCTACCTCAGTTGAGTTGATTATCTCGGAAGTGAGCTAAAACTAAGCATTCGATCTGAGATGGAATCCATCCAACTGCGTTCATTTCTATCTTCCAAATCCTTAAACAAAAATTCCAAGAAACATGCCTTACATCTGAAGCATTGAAGGGAAAAAAAAAAAATCTTACTTCTGCTTGAGGAAACCAGGCTACGAAAAGAAGTCTAAGGAGGAGATCACCGCTCGAGAAGAGGACCTCAACAAGGGTTGGGGAAAAGGAGGAGATGTGAGATTACCTTCGCTCGGGAAGAGGAGATGCGAAGATACAAGACGATCTTCTATCGGGAAGATGAGGAGATGCGAGACGATCAAGAATAGGATGAGCTTCGGGAGTTCGGGAACTCTCGTGTTTAGGGTTGTGTGAGGGCACCAGCGGAAAAATGATTTCAAGCTCTTGCGCCGAAAGTTAGGCCACTATTACCTGTCCGCATTCCGCGTTTGCAATGAATTGTGGCAAACCGCGGAGGAGGCACCGCCCCAAACGCAAAAAATTCGAGGGCAGCAGCAAAAACAGTGCACCAATCGCACCCTTAGACTGGGGCCTAGGCACCACTGGCCCGATAGGCTCCAGATCATAACTTTGCTCCAAATTGATTGTTTTTAGTTTCATTTGATCCCCTTTTTGCTACAACCTGCAAAATAACACATAAACCATCCTCAAATCGTAGCACATTCATAAAAAATGCAAACGGTTAAAATCATTTCTTACACAATTTAGAAACTAGTCACATAACTCTCCAATGATTTTTTGAATTGTCTCAGGCTATTAACTGAATGCAATTAATTGTAGACATGACAATCATGATTTTTTATTCCAATAAAAAAGTTTAATTCTGCATTCTCATGCCTTGCTATATGTTAAGTATATCTGTATGAAAATATTAATACCAATATGCTATCACAAGCATCTCAAATATTTTCCTTAAATGCATGTTATGTCTTTTCTTTCACAACATTTTAAAATATGGCTGTGCGTACCATTATCATTTCCTTTGGTTCTATTTTTAAATATACATCACTATATTAAACAAGTTATCAAAAAAATATTTTTTTTATTATAAAAAATGATCTTAATTTATTAGAATTAAATGAAAATATGACACTAAATAGGACGCAATAGAGAAAAAGGATTCATGTAGCCGACCTCACTTAGTGGGATAAAGGTTTTGTTGTGTTGTATTATTCATGACATTGAATTTGTGTAGTTTGCCAATACAAAAGTTCCAAAATGCACATCTCTTGGCCAAATTATGTGTAGACTGAAATTAGGTAATCACTTTATAAATTTTGTTACATGTTAGCATAGTTAATAGGTCACCAACCTTTCATGATTGTCTTCCAAACAAAGGATGTCGGACACGATTCTTTTTTCCTAACGACCTTATTAAATGATTAGATTTTACCTGGCAATTTAGTTTGAAAACCTCCTATCTATTCCGTGTTTTCTTATGCACGCTCATTTTATCTCGAAGGATATAAAGTCACTAATAATCCAAATTAGTGCTTCACACATATTGAAATTTTTCTTTTTATGCACATAATATATTTGCACGTTATAACTTCGTAGCATTTTGAAGTCATCCATTAAAGGTTCAAGATATATGTCAATATTTGTTTCTAGTTTTTTTTTGGATTGTAATGGCTGTGTCGGTCAACTTTTTCGATGGTGGATTTGAAAATATGGTTTTGAAAATAATTTTTAAGATTTAATTTAAATATAAGAGATATATAGTTTGAGTTTTAAAAGTAGTGTGTTTTAATTTTTGAAAAATGAGACCAAATGGATCTCATTAGTTCAATAGTTTGCATAATCGTGTCTGATACCGCGAATACTACACCCTCCCCGAAAGATAAGTGTAGACCTCGGCGATAGACCCAATCCTGCAAACTAAGAGATTTGTGACATCCGTTTGGTCTGCGAACCTTTTATGTATGACCGACAAGTTCCTTTATTTAATACAAAGATTAAATTGAGTTTATTTTATCTGGGTTCCAAGTTCCCTATAAAGGCAAGCCCCTATAGTTAATTACATCCCAAATGACGGGAGTCACTTGAGAAAACTCTCGATAATGATCAATGGTTCTAGTCTTCAAGAATTCAAAGTTCAGGTTTTCAAGGTAGGATGAGGAAAATCAATTGAGAATGGCTCAATGCGGAACACTTATTTTCAGGAGTCCAAAGGAAGGAGAAGGTAAGGGAGGTCACTGATCCGAGGTAAATCTCGATGACTTCCCGGACTATCCTACGGAGTGGCTATATTTTTTTGGTTCAGGGCCGGGTTTGTCT